>NC_052479.1:13140318-13182818 GCF_009730915.1 Dioscorea cayenensis subsp. rotundata
CAGTTACGTGGTTGCCTTACTTAAGTGAGGTCATTCACTGCATTGCATATATGTTTTTGAACTGCAGATAGTCACCCATCACACCTGCCTCAAACCTAACCTCGCGGGTGGATCCTATGGGACAAAGTAAAAAGCGCTCGATCCTTTGCTCCCCATACTTTGAGATGCTCCTCCTCGCCGATCAAGCATCGACGACGCCTTTTAAAGTGAAGTTGCTAACATTCAATTTGGATAAGTAAGAAAGGAGCACCGCCACGTCCCACTAGGGGCGCATCGAATGAATAAGAAATGGATGCTACAGGTCGCTTGCATGAAACTTCTACCGATAATAAGCTAGATGTCGACACACACCCTAAGGTTAGTAAAAATTGAGGGACAATGCTTTCCTAACCTCGAATGGGCCTACCAAAGAAAGCTAACCGTACTTAATCGTGGGTGGTTTGTTTCGTGAAAGGCCCCTACCGCAGAATGTAGTTGGCATTTGAAAGTCAAGGCCCCAACCCGTATAGACGCCCCGTCAGATTGGCAAAAACGCTTTGAAAGAAGAACTTATCGCCAAGGCCCTCAACCACCGCCTCGCCTTTTCTTTTGCTCACGGCCACTTAGCTCGTTATTCTTTGAGATTTGATAGAGTCTCATCTGGGAAAAGATGGATTCTTTAGATCTAAAGAATCCATGCCGCAAGCATCATGCCGTAGGCAACATAAGACCTGACGGGTGGGTGCGCTAAAAGCAACCGGGGTCTTGGAGGGGTTAGTACTAAGTACTATATTCTTTCCACTAACTTGAACAAGCTCGGGTGCATTTTTGTAGCGCAGCATACTCGATTCTCTTCTATGAATCTACAACTCTCTTTAATGAGTGAGACTCTCATCTATATCCTTAAAAGTCTATTCTATGATTTAAAATGGCAGCTTCAACTAGGCTCTACTTTGGATAGGGTTTCCATCTTAATAAAGATAGGGTCGTGGCGGCTGAACGGTAGTCGCAAGGTCTCATCCGAGAGTCCAATCTCTTTGTAATGTGCTTTTTGTGTTTTTGAATAAAAAGAAAGGGGGTCGATTTAGGCTCATTCCTTCCACCGCGATAGTCGCGCTTATCGTGTACCACGAGCCCCTCCAGATCACTGATCTAACCAGCTCGCTGGTTCAATCGGGTTCAACCGAAAAACTCTCATTTGTTGAAGCTGAGCATAGCAAAGGCTCGACCGAGAAAGGTCTCTTCTTTTGGTTTATTCACTGATGTGAAATGAAACTTAGCACTTGTTTTCTTAGGGCTAGGTGTTCGCAGAATAAGTCTAACCGAACTCAAGATGCACCCGACTTCTCATATCGCTGATGGCTCGCCTCTCCAGATGAGCCGGGTGGCGGGCTCGGATACGCTAGCAATCGGCACACATTAGGGTAGCGCTGTCACGTTTCTCGACCGGTATCCCTACACCTCTGCTCATGATATCTATCATTCAACTCGCAGGCCTCGAGACACGGCCAAGCACGCCCACCCAAAGGTGCATCTTTCACGACATGCTCTAGTCCCTGGGTCTCTTCCCTCGTGGTCTCTAGCGCTAGAAGAAGTCGTGTCCATCCCGGACATCCGCAACGCCCCTCCCACGCCTTTTTTATTTTTAAGAAATATGGGACCAAGATCAAGAAAAAGACTGGACCGGACCCATTCGTGACTTTTCATGTCGCTCCTCACTAAACCAACTTGCATCTCGAACTACGATTCGTGATCAAGTCTTACCGAAATCGGTTTTTCCTTTTCGTGCATATGGCACTTAGACTTTACTTTATCCCCTTTTTCCCCTTTCCTTTTCCTTTTATTTATTCTCGAAGGTCTTCGCCTCCGTAAAAAGCAAACTCTCCAAATTTATGACCAACATTTCCTTCAAAGGATCTTACAAAGAATAGGAGTTTTTTTCCATTTTAAATGAGTACGGAGCAATCAATGAATTCCGCAAATAGAAGATCTATGTGACCAAATTTTTTATGCTAAAAAAAGACTTTCTATTCTTCTTCATTCTAAACAGGGAAGCACCATACATAATGAAATATCTCTGAGGTAAACTCATAATTAATGGAAAAGCTGTATCTAACTATACAACAAGAGGTTGACTCGGGCCACTCTGTGGTGGGTCAAGTGTAGGAGGGGACCCTCACCAACCTCGAATATACAATTTGAGGTCTAGACCTGATCTATCCTGAGAGATATATCGATTCTTCTAGATGAAAGATTTTTTCCAAGCAAAAACTAGCTGCCAAGGAAGAAATCGATGGGAGGGGGTTGACAAGACTCTTGCTTGTTGAGATTATCCCTATTTTCAAAGAGGGAGTGTGAAATGTCGGATGATTAGATTGATTTGCAACTCACCCGAGGATCGCCTCTAACTTTTGGTGTGTAGCTCTCGATTCCTTCTTTGGTTCGATGACCAACATCTTGGATCCCCACCCGTAAAAAGAAAAGTGATGCATACACCTCGGAAAAAGAAAAGCGCTTGATTCCTAAAACATGCTCTAATCGAAAATGGCGGAGTTCATTCCCAAACAAAAATTGGTAACTCACTGAAAAAGAGCATCCCCGAAATATTCACTTGAATATACTGGAGCTTAACCTTAGGGAAGTGCAGAACACACTACTAAGAAATTCACTCAACTAGACCGAGGTTCTCCTCTTGATCGACCCTTTCCTTACTTGCCAGAGAGCTTTCTCCCAACAACCCAAATAGCGAGACCTGAAGCTCACCAAGAGAAAAAGGATAAACCGGAGAATCCATCAAGATGAGCTGAACGAAGAGCCCCGATCTCTAAGAATCTGAATAAACACTACCACCGAGACTTTTTCACTTCACTAGTTCGCCTGGGCTGCTATTCGGCCTCCCTTGTAGATGCATACACTTTTCTCTTGTTGATAGGCGTAGGGAACTCGGTCGGATTGCCTCCCTTGGATTTCCATCAATAAACTATCTTGTCTTGCTAGGGCTCTCTCTCTCTCTCGCACAAGGCTAAGGCTTCGAGGGCCCCGATTTGGCATCGCTGCTCCCCTTCGCTTCTACCGACTTGAAAACCCGGGACAAATGGAGCAATCTCTTTGGCAGCAGCTTGAGTCATGCCTTAGTGAACAAACCTTTCCTAACTTTTAACAAAACCGATCCAAAACCAAAAACATGTCCGGGAACGAGCATTCATAAGCACCGTCGGCTCGGGAGCAGAAAGTCTTTTTATGAACTGCATTCTATCCCTTGAACCTCAAAGGAAAAGTTCCCTTCAACCGAAAAGAGGTCTCGCCGACTCGACTCAGTCCTTTTTCCCGGAGCTAGGAGTCATAGTTGAAGATGCGGGGTTAACAGATAGTAGGGGTCAAAATCGATGGTTCGTGATGAGCCTATAATCGTAATGAAAGGGACATAGTGTTGGAGGCTTCCTTTGTACTATGTTGAACCTTGCTTCCGCCATCGCTCTAGACCGCTCCATACCATTTTTTTGCATTTTTCAGTGAGCGATGCATAATTCAAAGCAAGATCACCATTGCTTTGACAATCAGATTGTTTTGATCATAGCACATTCTCAAGGTCGAGGCTCAACTACAAATCAATCACCTCTTCCCGACCCACCCATAGTTCTTCCCTGGCTACAGCTAGCTGAGCTAAGGCTAGCATTTCATGTCCACTTCATCAAAGAAATGATGAGATCATGATCATGAATCTTATACCACTAGCCCATCATAGCTCCACGTAAGATAGAACAAGTAGACTACAATATGGAAGGTCATGTATTCAAAGGCAAGAAGATGACCAGAGAATCTAGATGACCAAAGAATCTAGACTAGACACCATCTTTGTGATCCTTCTTCTTTTCTACACCCCTCTCTAGACACTTCTTCTAACTGTAAACACTTGCATTTCGCCACTGGGTGAGAAAATCTGCAGCAGATTCGCCAGGCTCCTGTTTAATCTTGGTAAGATAAGTGATGCTCCTCCATGTATGGAGCCAACGCCGCAAAGATAGCATGGCATGCATATCCCGGAGGAAAGGGGACAACATCATGATATGTGGTATAGTCTCTCGTACTCGTAATAGAGCCAGTGCTACCGTGTTGAGATTTTCGGAGAATTTTTAGAAAGCAAACTGCTATATATACAAAGATATAATTATTTCCCCAAGATTAGCAATGGGTGGAGGGATGAACGGAGCCTCAAGGCATGAGACCCCATTCTAAACCGAGATGGTGAGACTGGAGATCGGTTGTTCTGCTGCTATAAACATTCTTCCAACCTGAGCAGTGAAATCATCGATCCAACGGTGGTTGCTTTCAAACTCATTCCTTAGACGGAGGGCACTTTCCTGACCTTCTTGCTTCTCGCCATACGATAAGTCATACGCCTTGACTCACAGAGGTGCTGAATGTTGAAAAGAGAGATCCTCCTTCCGCCCTTCTTCTATTTTTATAACCTAATTCATCTACATGATTCTAGTTATGGATAAGCCCCTGCAGCTTTTTCATAACCTTCCACTTCAACTGGGATATTCATCTTGCTTGATTGGGGCCATCTATGCCTTTGCCGGCTTGAGTCTTAGATCGCGTTTCCATGGCATCTTGATCAAGAGACTTTTATGCAATGCAGCTTTTCGCTTTTTTTCATTGTTTTTATAGTGCTGAGGTTTGTCCTTGTTCTACCCTCATCTCCCGGCCGAGTTGCCATCATAACTTCGTAGGTAGTCGAGGAAGTCTTCTTATATTATATATTATAACGAGAGATCAAGATTTTGGTCGTGAATTGTGTAGACAAAAAGGTTGCAATCCGTGAAGAAACTCTCACCAAAGCAGGACTCAATGCTAGTGTCAGTCTCGTCTTTGTCCGTAGTCTGATGTCGATCTTTCTTATTATTAACTTTGGCCAATATCGACCGCCACCTTGATACCGAGTCCAACAATTCTATAGCACGCACGCAGTATTTCATCAAACTAAATAAACCATATAAAAAAATTAAGAAGACGGGTCATGGTTGACACAAATTTTTATTGCCGTAGAAGTTTATAAGGCAAGTTCAGCCAAGATAGAGAGCAAATTTATCGCATAGATCGTCAAACAAAATAAAGTAAGCTTACTCCCATGCAACAAAGTTTCATCAAAGATAGCTTCCAATGTCCAAAAAGAAAATGAGGAGAAGGGCTTACTCGAATGAACATATTTAAGGTTTTTTTCACACGGATAAAGAATCACAAGCTAAGAGAATCGTGAGATCTTCCTTCTCAAGAATCAGAGGATTCATGAGGAGTTGATGAACAAAGATAATCATAAGGCATATCTGACTCTATTATCTCGAATAAGGTCTCATGGAGCATTATCACCAAGAAAAAGGATAGCTAATATCATGACAATGTCAGGAAAAAAAGGTACAAAGTAAGTCATATACAAAAGACCGGGGTTCTCTTAGTGCGCTCATCCACTAGTACCCGCAAAAGGGGTTGACTTCTAACCCCGGTCCGGGAATAAGTAAGCCACCGTGGGAATAATAAAGCAATTTTTTGTGGGATAGGAAGTTCTAGCTTCCTCACTGCTAGAAATGAGAAAGATGTCTTGCTATCTTAGCAACTAGATCCGAGATTGCCGCAACAACCGATGTAGTTTATACTCCGTGACTCTCATGCCACTACCGCTATCTCTCTTTCTATTATCGCAGCCCTTCGCTCCGCTTAGTGGAGTCAAGGTCGCCCATTGCTTTTAGCAATATATGAAACAGTACTGTAACCTCTCGATTTAAAAAAATTATGCTCGTTCTTCTAATTGATCGAAAGCTCAAAGCAGGCTCCTAGTACATACCAATCTTTATACTAATAACGGGACACCAAGACTTACCCTATTGGAGAGAAACTCTAACCACCTCTAAGAAAAGCTTTTATTCATTCGTCAAAAGAGGCTAAAAAGGGTAGGTAGTAGGTAAATTCTTCCGACGGTGTGAAAGAGGGTCTTCGAAAGCATTACATTACTTCCCAACCCGTAGTAAGCTTCCAACTCTTTCAAAGATGAGCCCCCCATAAAAGCATAAGCATAACGGCCGGAACCCGGTCTTCACTTAAGTTTTGTTGTTATGACCCGCCCTGTTGGGTTTTTGCCCTCTTAATATCCTTCCCTTCCGTGACTAAGCTTTTCGTGTTTACGGTTGTCATCATACGTGATCTATCACGTGACATATAGGTCGCAGCTTAGTGTCCGCCTTCTTCATTGTCTCTGGCTGTAGATGGGCTAGGAACTAGAAATGCCTTTGGCTAAGGTAGTGGTCTCTTACCACCCTTAGCGTAACCGGTATCATGCAGGGGCTCTTCCCCATCCAAGAGATGCACCTCAATCCCTTTGGTTGGTGCAACCAAAGTGCTCCACTGGAGCGGTATTCCAAAAGGAGGGTATTGGCGTGCTCACCGTTGTCCTGGAAGCTTTCTTTTGGAGAAGTGTAGTTCGACCTTTCTAGTATAGTCGCTTGAACATCTCGGGCCTGTAATCGCCTGCTCACCGGGATCTCTATCACTTACGTAGACTTTGTGGGCCAAAATGACTTAATGAAGAGTTTGGCAGCTTGGACGTAAACTACTTTTTCTCCTTTATATCTTCCCTTTCACAATCGAAGTAGGGCTAGCCCAATAGAGTGGGGGTCAGCAGAAATCACATGGATTGATCGATGATTTCCATTCACATCTTGAGTCGTTAGAATATAATACAAGACTTCTCAACCGAGCAAATAACAAAAAGAGATGTCGGTTTGAAGACTAGTTTTGAGGATGGGTGGACTATTTTTGGAGCAAAACCACCCCATCGTGCTTTGTGCAATCATTTCAATGTTCAAGTTCATGGCGATTCTCGCTTTGTGTTGATCGACTCAATCCAGCCTATTAGCCCCGACTTCTCGCCTCCCGCCGCTTCGCTTTTGACATCATTCTTCCAATATATACATAAATTTAAAAATAAATAGATTAGGGCTTCAATGACCGGGTCGTGGGTTCAAGCCTCATCTTTCGCTCTTCCTTCCAAATTTGATACGAGCCCTCTTCTTCTCCACCGGAAGGCCTCTCACCCCCGACCACACCTTTCTAACTGCTGAACTAATCTAAATAGAACCGATCCTTCCATTAGCCAATCTCGCCTCTCACCGATCGACGATCCCTCTCCCTCATACCGAGTCCACGAGCTATCGACTTTGGCCGAGACCTTGTTCCGAGATGTTGTTGGATTGTGATGCCTTGATACGTGATGCCCCGAACGGACACGCCTACCATCATGTATGCTCGGATAATCAAAACCCCTCGGGACTTTATGAATCGCTTTAAATGGGTAGGTAGGGCAGGACGAGATTGAAAACCAAGTCTTTTTTAATCCTCGAGGGGTGTGAGGGAATACATATGCTCGGCAGAGCGAGGAAGGGGCAAAAACTCATATATATATGTAAGGGTGGAGCTTGAAGTCGGCAAACCCACATTGGAAAAATGAGAGCTCAGGAGGGAAGCCTCGCCTTGACTAGCACTGCTCTTCCCGGGTTAGAAGAAGCACGAGCGAGCACCGCTCAAGTTCGCACTATGTCGGGCCTCCCACTCAAAGAAGGCAAACACATAGAAGTAATGAAAAGAAGTGGGTACAACCATATCAAAAAGGCGAGTGGGGAATAAACTCGAACAAGACTAGGGTCACCGACCTAGAAGAACAAAACAGAAAGAGGTTGATTACAGTATCCGTAGGTAGACTTGTCAAGCAACATGCATACGTATACATAAGGAATCACATCATCACCTCCCAAGTGTGACACCATGTTGACAAAGTGGCAGTAATGATTTTGGAGAGGGTTGGTCTCAATTTTTGTCCGGTGCGGGATGACTCATACTCGCCTTCAAAAACCAATGTATTATCTCGAAAGGTTTGCACCGTCCTCGAAGGTCAAAATAGTACCTCGTACTCATGACCCTTATTGCTTGTTGCTTGTGGAAATATCAAAAAAACCTATCTAAATTATCATCACCAGTGCTTAATGTAGTCGAGGGAGGCAACTTAATCCTATTCATCTTCAACAAGATATCAAAATAAGACTCTGTCTTGTCAATAGGGTAACGAAAGTCCTTTCTATGGCCTTGCTTCCTTGGGCAACCAAACTGTCCATTGCCACAACCTCGTCCTCGTCCTATTATCCTAATTCAACAACATGTACATACACGCCTTCATCGCTATAGAAATCCTCAAATGCAGTGAATAGAATGGGATAACTGAGCTTTTCATGAAGAAGCCATTTAGCCTCCTTTTCCCTAATAGAACTCGCGACTTGTGCTTGCTTACTCGGACTCGGGCTTTGACGGGCTCCGAAAAGAAGATCTTCTTTTATGAACTCGCTTTCGTTCTCGCTCGGCTCGGACTACCTCTACCATAATCGGTAATCGTGTCGCTACCTATGCTCGCGATACTAAGATGGGATCCGCTTCTTGGTCGGAACTAGTGCTGCTCGACCTTACTTATTCTAGTCTTTTTGCAATAAGAAAAAAATCATTCAAAAGGGTGGCGGTGAAAGCTTACTGCACTCTCTCTTTACTTTAAGGCTAAGGCTTTTACTTCACTTCAAGCAATTGTTCTCTTCCACCGACATAGTGGATAAAGAAAGACTGGTTCCCCCTTTCGAACAAAAAATTCCTCTTTCCCCTTTCACTCAAATAATGAAGTTCCGAGGATAACCTCCTTAAGAGTCATCTTAGCTTGATGTGCCGGATGTTCCCTTACTTATACTTAGTAGGATGGGTCGGTCTACTAAACCATGTTGAGGACCGACCAATGGATATGTTTGGGATAATGAGGAACTGAACTCGCGGAGATAAGAATGGAATGCCTGAGCTTATGTGTTTCGGGGCTTGGTCTGACTTCTTCGCCAGCTGGCTCACATTCAAGCTATAATTGAGAAATTCTTTTCATACTCTCCGTTCTTGATGAGGTAGTTACTTGTAGAAAATTCCATGTCTCCCCCCGTCTTCAAATTTGACATGACAGCATATTCTCTGTCTTCGATTTCTAGAATGATTGCGCTCTTTGGTTTATACCCCGCTTTAGGTGGGTAAATAAAATATTTACATTTCTTTTTACGGCGAATTGATTTAACTGGGTTATTATAAACTCTTCGTTTAGGTCAAGGCACAGTCCCCCTTTCCCTTCCTGTGCCCCCTTTTTTTGTGAAAAAAACCCTGTACATTCCTTTGTAATTCAACCGCGTTAAGAAATCGCATCTATCTTGATATGCTGCTAGGGTCATAGTTATTCTCCTGTTTATACACCCGCACAAACAAAGTAGCAATAATGCGTGCTTCGTGTATATTTGAGGAGAATCTCAATCGATGGCATCTTGCATTAAATGGTTTGTCTTCATCTGCAAAAACAATGGGGTATTTGATTAGCAATGATTACAATGGGTACATTTTTTTCTTCGTAAAAAAATTCTATAATATTTTTAAGTCTAGTCTACACTCTTGGCCATCTAAGATTTTTCAACATGGTATTGGCATATGCCCTTCCTTCTTGGGTTGCCCCTGATGATCGAACTCTGGCTGTCAGGCTCGTGGAATTCATCGAATACCCATAAGTCATAATAATCGTGTGCTCCCGAAAAAGAATTCCTTCGCGAACTCGCGAAATATACTTGACTTTAGAACGTCATGGAAGAGCCCTTTCGACAAAGGGCTCAACCCAGGCGGACTGGTGTCACCAGTCGTGCTGGATCGCCTTGTGTGCCAGCATTCCGAAAGGAGGCGGGTATGCTGGTTGGTAGTTGTGGGTCCGTCGAGGGACAGGATCCCAGGTCTGCAACTTACCGATATAGTGCATCGAACCTCCCCTTCCTTACTTGGATGTGATTAGTCCAATAACGAAGGCCCGATGGATGACAACATTGGTGCCATCCCTATGGTCTCCATTTAGAAGGTCATGTGGGTGAGTCCTCGCTGGTATGCACTCTTACCAGGAGGGGGATAGAATCTCTTTATCGAGTAGGAATGGGGGTGACGCGGAAGCCTCCCACCCCTGTCTTATCATGGGTCCAATTACCCAACCGTGGGGCGGAGGTAATTGAGGGGTGCTTTCACCACCACCTGGATGCTTTAACATACCGAAACCATGAAAAGACTCTTCCCTTCTCTGTTGAAAGTGTCACCTATCAGGTGGCAGAGTGTCTTAGAAGACTCTCGGATCTTGGGAGGCTACTTAATTAAGAAAAATTAATTAAATAAGGTGCTTCTCTTGGTCACTGATGGTCTGACAAAGGAGCTTTGTATTGGCGCCTACCTCTTTTCACGGTCAGTCTACAAGTTAGGGAAGAGGTCTGGGTGGTTGCATGTAGCTTTGTATTTAAAGCAGTGCGCCTCCAGCCTTCAGAAGGCCTATGGAGGAGTTCCCTTCAAACCTGACTTGTTGCCTGTCCCAGTGTCCTTAACTAGGTCTGGGTATCCTCGAATCATCCCTCCTTTCCATAGATTGGAGATATAAAAAGAATGAACATTCGGATCTATTGGTCAAGGTGTATCTGTCTTTCTTTTCATTGGCTACAGTTATTTGTCTTGCCAAGAAGATTGATAAGACAACCTTTGACCAAACCAAACCGTTAGATTCACTAGTTGGCAGCAAGGTTTGCTTTTCTTTTGACCTTAAGGCAGCCACTGAGAGGTGGCCCCTGTTATTTCTATTTGAGCTCTTATAAACTTTGTTTGATAGGAGTTTTGCCGAGACATGGCTATCTTTTCGAAAGCTCTGTGTTTCGGTTCTATGTCTCATTATAAGGAGATAAAATCAAGTCGGAGATGAGGCTACGTGATCCCGAGTTCCAAGCCCCTACTACCTTGAGTTGGAGATGGAGGCGCTCGCTCCTTATTGTGAAAGCTCTCTTCTAAAGGCCAAGCCCTTAAACCCGACTATGACAGAGTCGGATTTTTACGGCCAAAAAAAGACATGGCTATTGTCCTATCCACAAGAAGACTACCCCTTTTTTTATATTGACAACGATCAGTCTATTTCTGGAAATTGCCCTAACAGACTTGCAACTGAAATGCCGGATCATTGCAAAAGAAGGTTGAGTCACCATTTTACTCAAATCCCTAAGAGTAGACTGACTTTTCTCACATCAGATAAAAAGATTGTTTAAAGCAATCATGTCTATGATACCGGGATTTCTAAACTAGTGACCCAAGTTTTGAATCTCATAATCACTTGTTCGACTTCATGGTAGTCGATCCTCTTCCTCATTGGAATAGTGAGTTAGGGATACAAGATGAACTAAACCTTCGTGCCTACTTTGAAAAAGCTAAAGCCTCTATATGATATGTCTGAAAGCGTATAGACACGCTACCTTGATATGCTTTTTTTCTAAGGTTTAGCCTCTATTTTTCTCGCTTTTAGCATATAAAGAACTCAAGGTTGACCTTGATCATTCAATAATGAAGCTTTTTCAAGAAGTGTTTTTTTGACTCACAAAAAAAGATCGGTTCCCCAATCCACCGAGTTGGTTCTCGCCACTTGTTTTTTTCATTTTTTTAGCCTTCGACGAAAATGCAAAAATTCTAGGATCCGACAGGTCAGGACAGAGAAAATATCTATCCAAATGGTCCAGATCCACGGATGGTTTTCTCTTTTATTTTCATAAAAGACTGTGAATCTTTGCTTTAACAGACTGATGCTCATGGGTTGAAATGTCCGGCACTTATCCAGCAATAGTCACAAGGGAAGGATCAGCTTCCGTTGGGGTACTTCAGAAATGTAATCTTTCTCTTCCGACGGCTTCTCAGGAGACTTTATCCGGGAATGACTTTTCCATTCAGTTCAACACGGGTTCTTTACGCAAAGAAGTTAGGGCTTAGGGTCTTTGTTAATTCAAAAATAAGGAATTTTTTTCCAAATCCTGATATATACTTTAAACTAGTGGATCGAGGGGAAGAGCTAACTAATCGTTCCATTAATAAAGACTTCAAACTAGGCTAGTCGAGATCGTAAGAGTGACTCTTCGGGTGTGCCTGCCTTTCACCCTCTCAAAGAAAGACTAAATCACTTCTAGTCTAGTGTATTTCAAACTAGAAGCTTGAGCGAGCTCAAAGACAAGGTTACTTGAGTTCAAAAAGCCCACATTACTACTATCAAGCTGGCGGGAGACACTGCAATCTGTACATCTCATCTAATGGTGTCATTTATGTTTTTTACTTTCTTCAAAAATATGTCTTCGGCATTCAATCTTTCATCCTCCGCTCTAGGTGGCAAAAATAAATGTCTTCCAAAAATACATACCATACTCTCTGATTTGCTCTATGCCCCAGATTCCTCCAGTGCATCTTTTGCTCTTGGCTATGATTTCCTTCATTTATGAATCTTTAGCGTATCATATTAGGGTATTTCTGCATATTTCCTAGTGAGGTTACTAGATAGCTTATTGCTTAAATATCATTTGTACCAAGAAGATTTTTCTATGGCGGTCCATACAAGGCGAGGGCTCTCTTTGTTTAAGGCAAAGGAAATATGTTTCCATAAAGCCTTTTTAAGTTAAGAAAGTTTTTCATATGAAAGGGAATTTGAAAGCCATCTCTCAAAAAGAGAGTTCGTTTTTAACACCTTTCTTTACAGTAGAAACGAGAAAGCAAGCGAGGGATAAAGTAGAGATAGAGCTTTTCAAGGGCGGAATAAAGCTTTCGATGGCAGGCCTGTGATGAGTGCTAAGTTTATGTCAGTGCATAGTATAGAATACAACATTGGAGGCCTTTTTCCTTTGAGTGTGAGCAATCAAAAATTTACTATTTCAATTTAAGTAGGTAGTCGGGAATAGGGCACAATCTATCCTGTGAGAAAGCCTTTTGATTTGAAGAAAGCCAGTTAGATATGTATTTATAGTTAGCTCTTATCAAGCTTTTTAAAATACCTGTAGCAAGCCTAGTTTGAAGAAGTCTTTCAAAGGGGCAGGAGTATCTCCAGCTCTATCGAATAAGGCAGCAGTAGGGAGAGCAGGTTCTAGGTCAACAGATTATAGGGCTAGTCCGCGAGTAAGCAATTTTGAGCCTGTTCCCATGGATCCAATTTCGTTACCAGTTATTATCCATTCAGTTGGTAGTATTGAGACTCTCAGTGCCCCTACAGCCTGTTCAGTTCCAGAAACAATATGCATCAAAACCTGTTGAAAGCTCGACGTTAAAACAAAACCAATCGCCTACTACTTCAAAAAATCTAAAAACGGCCTTAGTGTCGCACTCATCCACTTTGCTCCTCCAGATTAAATTTTTTCATAACCTGCACCGTGTCAGAATTTCAGCCTTCGAATCGCAAGCTAGTACGACTGATCACTCTATCGAACTCCGAACTTTCATGCGATAGAAGTAGCAAGTTGCTTCAACCCCGGTGACCGGCTAAGAAGGCGCTACTGGGCGAGATCTACTTTGTTATCTTGGCTACCTTATTCGCATGGCCGAGAGAGTGAATCAGCTTTCTTATGAAAAGCGAAAATGAAAGAGAGCTCTTCTTTCTATATAGAAATTCTTAAAAAAATGGAGAGCATAGGGCATTGTATTCGTTCATATCATGCAACGGACTACAGTATCGAACTCCTATGAGTTAATTCGCCGGCCGCTGAAAGACTGACGCAACTCAGCCGGTTGGTATTAACTAGACTACCCTCCTTCTCCTTAGCGGGGTCTACTTCCTTTGCTATCCCTACCTCTACTTCCTTTCCCGCGGCGGGGGCCGGGGATGGATCTTGTTGATTTAGTAGTTCGCTCAGTAGATCCTTCGTTGAAGCAGCGGCTTACTCATAACCACCTCGGCCATCACCGGGAGGCATAGACAGTGGCTTTTCGAGCAGCGGAACCGGTAGAACTCCAATCTATGGCAGTACCAGCAGCGGTGGAGCTAGCATATATACTCACCTGCATTAGATCAGGTCTGGGTCCCCTGCTCCGTCCTATGTAGGTAGGCAGCGTGTACGACAGTTGTCCCCTCCTTCTGGCTCTGTCTTATTACGTCCGAGGCCTAGAGGGAATTTTCTCTCCTAACTTACCTATGAATCAGACTTTCTTTCACCACTCTTTCATAAGGGGCAGCTGCTACTATTCTGATCTCGTCCACTCATCCAAACTCTGATCTCTATCTATGTAAATTTTATTTACTTACTCTCGAGCGATTCTCTTTCTTTTCCAATGGGAAGCATCTTTTCGACAGGGAAGCTCGGCTCACTGGATAGCTGACTCGCGCCCTTCCATGTTTCCGGAGATTTTGATCTGACCGCCCGGTGTAGGAGGCAAAGTTGAGCAGGGCAAAGGCCTTTTTTTTGCACAGGGGCGCTCAAGCAGGTGAGGAAAGCCACGCGAGAAGAGAGCCTTTGTCAGCAGAGGAAGGAGTTCGTGATTGACAATCTCTTGAGAAGAACAATCCCAACAAACAGGAGAAATCATCAATCAGAACTAAAGCCAGCACCAGCATAGGGTGGTTTCTATGCAAGGAGAACAGGGATCCTCTGACACCGAACAAGCACCCCCTTCCTGGAAAGAGAGAGACTTCAGAGAACGTCTTGTCTGCCCCCCTGATTTCACTTCATTAGCTAGATTTGGATGTTTGCCTCTTGGATCAATGGGGGATTGCCTTTTCCCCATAGAGGTACGATTTTTCATTGGATCAAGGAAGAGTACTGTGACTGGTCGTCCACCAAAGCTTTTTCTTGTTCGCCCCTACTGATACTGATAGAGAGTCAACGGGGTAGTATATCTTGAACAACCTAACCTACTTTCTGCTCAGGCTTTGACGGATCAAAGGCTGGTCAATGAGCAGCATCTCCATCAAACTTTGTGAGGTTCCCCGGGATCCGGTCTATCCTTGTGAAAAAGAAGGATTGACTCCAACTTATCGTCTAAAGCCTGTGATGAGTGCTTATAAAGGCAAAGATATGGATTCTCTTTTTGAACTGCTTGAAAGCGCTCGCAAGAGGTAGATGATCCCCTTTGAGGAAGAAGGATTTTTTTTTTTTCACCGGAGAAAGCTTTCTGCTTCCCGACCATGAATCTCTCCCTGTTGATCGTGACTGAGGGTTCAGTCAAGCAAGAATGAGGAAACTTTGACCTTGATTGAATGTGCTACACCTGACGAAAAGAAGTTGGTCGTTCGGGAGCGTACTTATGTGATGTGATGAACTAGCCTTTGTCGACTTCTGAAAGGTGATCCATATATCATAGGCCAGGCAATGGATGCTACTTAGTCTCCTCTTTCAACTTCTTCGTCAGAGGGAAGAGATGCCAGGAAGCTCTGTTCCTTCTCGCAGGGTGGCGTGCCTCCGTCTGAGACTCTACCCCTGCCCGTTGGATGTATGGGGCCTCTTCAATTCATCTTTTGAGGTTTTTTTCTATCCCCTGCTTCCCTACTGAGTTCCTCCGTCTCTCTTGCATGGTGCCCCTCTGTCCCTCCCTTTCTGAGAGGTGATCCACTCAATCCTTTTTTTCAACCTAAAGGTTGATTTCAAAGCCGAGACGGACGAAGTTTGGTCAAAATGTAGTCGTTGAAGCCTTTCTGCAACATCTTCCTGTCTATAGATTTTTTCTACGCTACAAGTCCGCTGTTAATCTTGCTTTCCTAAATCCGAATGTTCATTCTTTTTATAGATCTCCAATCTATGGAAAGGAGGGATGATTCGAGAATACCCAGACCTAGTTAAGGACACTAGGACAGGCTACAAGTCAGGTTTGAAGAGAACTCCTCCATAGGCCTTCTAAAGGCTGGAGGCACACTGCTTTAAATACAAAGCTACATGCAACCACCCAAACCTCTTCCCTAACATAAACCGCAAGTGCACGGGTGTTAAAGTAATAATTACCCCGGTGAGTAGGTAGTCGAATCCACAGGGAACGGAAGTATTAGTATTAACCAATTCTTAGTTATCTAGTAGAAATCAATGGATGTAATGAAATGAACTAATTGTAAGAGAATTAATAAGCAAGCAAACAAGCAAGAAAACAAGTAAAGGAGATCTCAATCAATAAAGATGAGGTACCCGGACAATGCTCCCCCAAGGATCTAACATGAAGCTCATGATTCACTAAATGCTTCTAAACCGAGTCTAATGAGTAGAGGTAATCCAAGAACTACCGACCCCTGCCTCCAAACCACCGGTACTAGTCCCCTACAAGGTCCCAGCAGAAAAATCGCTCAATCTCAACACCTCACACCCCATATGACCGCAATACGCTCTAGGGACACCTAAGACTGAAACCAATTCCTAAAGATAGATCCAACCCTAATTCCTGGCGAAGGATCTCTAACCCCCTACAAGGTCCCGGTGGAGAAATCTCTCAATCTCACGCCTCACACCAAATATGGTTGCATAGAGTTATAGAGTTTAGGGAATACAGAGATAGGAAACACTCAATCGGAAGGGAAAGGGGACACTCCACTATCTAATGACTCACCCTCTCAACCCTCTTTAACCTTGAAGTTCTAACTATAATGGAGACCTTTCTGACATCAAAGAAACAATTCATGCGAATCCAATCAACCACAAGGATTAATGAAACAAGCAAGCAATGGAAATACAAGATTAAAACTCAAATCAACTCAGATTTAATAGAAACATAAAGCAAATCATTACAAAAACATAAATCCTAGGGTTCACATGCCCAAATACCTACTAAGGTTTAGCCCTCCATGGAGCAAGTTACAAAACAATGATTAATACAATGAAAAGCAATGAAAACCATGAAGTAAAACCCCCTTAAATTCATGATGATAGCCTTGATGGGTCGCCCAACATCTTGAAGAATCCTTTTCCGAAGCTAGGTCGCCGAAGGCTCCCTCTATGCTATGACGGAGAGAAGATCGGTCAAAGTTGGTGATGGATGCCCCCCAATATCGCCAAAGGCCTCCTCCAAAACCCTAGCTGCCTTGCCTTCAAAGTGCTCGCAAAAACCCTCATCAAAAGTCTCCCAAAAATAAGGCAAAATGGCCTATATAAAGCCCATAACCGCGCCTGTCACATGCCCTCACGCGCCCGTGTGGATTTTCCACGCGGCCGCATGGGCTGCAAGAATTTCCACGCGGGCGCGCGAACAGAAATTTTGCTACAGTACTGCTACACTTAAATTGCTACAGTACTTTTCACAAAACGCGGTCCAAACACTCTTCTCTTGAGGCCACATGTCCAGGCACACGTCCATGTAGTAGGCTATAAAACTTTTCTTCATCGACGTATCTTTGAAAGGTCTTGCAATCTTCACAAAGAGAAGGAACATGAAGATGTGGCTGCCTTTGTGCCCTTCCAACTAGTGAATTGACTTGAATCTTCTTGGAAGTTGGCACACATCTCCACGTTTATGAACTCCTCTCGTGTCTTGGTCCTTGAATTGAACAAGAACTCCAAACATTGCGTCTTTATAGCCTATCTTTGCTTCCTTTTTACTCTTAAAGGCATTCACAACCTATATGCATAAAAGATCACCAAATACACAATATGAGACATAAACCATTGTAAAAATGATGCTCAATGCATGGAAAACATATATAAAAATATGTCTACTCAAGCACTTATCACCTACAGTCTCAATTGAGCTAGCCTCCCACTTACTTATCCCTGACCTAGCCAGTGGAACTGCTACTAGACTTACTTTGGTCTATTCTGCTTCTTCTCCCTCTTTTTGGGGACTCTCAACTCGTTGTAAAGCAGATTTTCAGAGAATACCAGGTGAAAGAGGAAGATCTTCTCCCAACTAAGGACAAGGCTTTGAAGCTCATGGGGCTGATAGAATTACCATTCACCATGTTGGTTGCATCACTCTCAGGCATAGAGACTCCACCTTTAACTGGCTAGCAATACACTTTCTTTTTAAAGAATTTATTTCCAATAATGGCAGAAGGAAAATGATAATGAAAAAAAAATTGCCGAGAGCATATCTTTATCCTTGACCTATTTCTATCCCTAGCTTGTAGTTTTCAAACAGGGTCCTTCACACAATTTCCGAAAATTAGTGTGTCATCCACAAACTAAGAAATGACGATCTCAGTACTCTGACTATGTTTGATGCGGAACCGCCCTGCCGTCCTGGCTCTATGCAGAAATCGAATCAAAGAGTCAGCTACCAGAATGAAGTAGAATGTCGCCAAAGGCATCAATCTTTTGCCTCTTGAGAATCTATGAGTTGGGATCCCATTCACTAGTACTCTCGAACTACCAGAGGCCACCACCATCCTGATCCATTGAATCCACCTATGACCGAACCCCCTCGACTGTAGGATTTGAAAGAGAGTGTCCCACCTGATGTTATCATATGCCTTCAGAAAATCTAGCTTGAGGATGAATGACTCCTTACTCTCTGATTTGCAGTTATGCACAATCTCCTATGCAATGGGAATACATTTATTTGCTAATATGATGGCCAGTCATAGTTCAGTAAAGATTTTAAGTGCGTCTGCTTGGCCTATGCTATTTATGAATAATCTTTTTTATTTCATAGGAGATCTTGGTCCTTTTATTATAGTTCTAGCATTAACCGGTCTGGAATTAGTTGATTCATAATGATCTCACTGGTCCATTCCATGTTGCTCGCTCTAAACTATCCTAAGTCTTAGTGGGTTGGAGCTATGAATACTAGCACTTATATTTCGGATAGAGTTCCTACTGAAGCACTTACTCCTTATGACCAAGGGGGGTAGCGGTCACTTCGAGATATTTACAAGTCAAGCATCTGCATGTGTGAAGAGGCAAGAATTAGATGCGACTTCTGCCAAATGCATTTTCACAGGCCGAGGAGATAACGATCTTGTGATAAAGAATGTATTTGTTGCAAGAAGTGCACATGTTGTTGAAACATCTCCCGTAGACTTAGCCTATGTTGGATCATTGATGGAAGAAACCTCTTTTATGAAGGGGGAGGGGCGGAGAGCCCATGATTCGATGCTGCCAGCTAGCCCACCTTTCTATACACTGCTGAATGAAGCCGCTGACCTACAATCCCTTCTAGTCTTACCCGATTCATCGGGAAAAGGGTTTTTTTGACGCAACCAGATGGTTTGTTGAGTCAGGGAATGCGGTAATCCTATTTTGCTTGGATAGAAAACCCATCCTCTAGCTTTCTCGCTTGATTGTGGTGGACGTGAATCCTCGGAAAGAGAATATGAAAGAAATGCCGTCTCTTAGATGGGAGCCAGGAACCACCCGAAGCATCTTAGATTGGAAAGTTTATCTCCAGCTACATCTCCCACCTCGGACCCAGATGCCCTATCTTCTTGATCCCACATACCGGCCCATGGCCGCCTATCAAATGAATGGGACGATCCACTAAACAACTTCTAAGGATGACTCATTTCTCTTTATCTGGGAGTCAGAGATTGGATTCTGTATTGGCATACCAATGGTTTGGATTAGATGGCCCCATATCTCTTTTTGTGATGTCCCTACCTCTCTCTTTCTTGCCTGCTCACCGGGCTTTGACTATGTCTCCCGAATAATTTCAGTACATATGGCGCAAGACGATTCCACATATCAAGGTCTGAATGGGATCGGGTGTTTTCATGTCTCACCGTAGTGCCCGCTTTGCCTTGATTGGAGATTGATGAACAAGAAGGAAAATGGAAAAGTCGACTTTCAACATAAGCATCCGTTGCTTGCAGGTCCTTAGTTTATCCAAGTAGGCAAGGGTCACGACGGATTCAATCTAGCCACAAGTTTCCCTATGGCTACCTTATTATGACTTCACCCCAGTCGAAGACCCCATCGTGCTATGCGCCAATAAGACCACCAAAATCCTTTGTGGCACTAGTGGTACACAGAAGTCATGGGTGATCATTGGTCCGATGCTTCGGGTGAAACCAATTCCCAGGGTGTGACGGGCAGTGTGTACAGGGCCTGGGTACATATTCACCGCGGCATGCTAATCCACGATTACTAGTGATGCCAACTTCATATTCCCGAGTGGCAGAGAACAATCCGAACTGAGGCAATCTTTCTGGATTCGCTTCGCCTTACAGCCTTGCTTCCTATTGTCATTACCATTGTAGCACGTGTGTGGCCCAGTCCATAATGGCCATGCGGACTTGTCGTAATCCATACCTTCCTCCAGTATCTCCCTGACAGTCTCTCGTGAGTGCGGCACGCACCTTTTTCTTTGTTTCAGAGTGGTGCGCGTACTATTACCACTACGTACCACACCACCGAGTGTCTCACCTAAATGTCGAGTCTTCCTCCGCCGCCAACTCGACATCATTGTAACCAAGCCTAACTAAACCATCATGGTCACAGGTACTTTGACATTACAACAGATAGAGGAACGAGTGACACAAGACGACTTCGGTTCACATGTGAAAGTGCTTCGAAAGGCGCTGGCTCCTGTAAAACTCTTGCTGAAAGCACAGCTACGTGCTGGCACTCAAGTAGTAGCGCTGGCACGTCAATCGGCTCACTTCGGTTGCCATTTCTCCTTAGGCGCGTGTCTCAGCAACACAATACAGGGGTTTCGCTCGTTATAGGACTTGACCAAATATCTCACGACACGAGCTGACGACAGTAATGCAGCACCTGTATGAAAGTCAGTACCATCCCATTAAGTTCATGTTTTGTTGTTCATATGTCAAGGGATGGTAAGATTTTGCGTGTTGTATCAAATTAAACCACATGCTCCACCGCTTGTGCAGGCCCCCGTCAATTCCTTTGAGTTTCGGTCTTGCGACCGTACTCCCCAAGCGGAGTGTTTCACGCATTAGCTGGGCCCCTGATCCGTGTAGACCAAGGGCGAACACTCATCGTTTACGTCATGGACTACCAGAGTGTCTAATCCTGTTCGCTCCCCATGCTTTCACACCCCATTGTTTATCTCCCCCCCGCGGGTCTTACCGCGGCTGCTGGCACAGAGTTAGCCTGGGCTTCTTCCTTGAGTCCTGTCATGATCGCGCACTCAACGAAAGAGCTTTACAAGAGGTATTTCCCTTCTTCACTCACACGATATTGCTAGATCGGGCTTTCGCCCATTGTCCAAGAGTCCCCACTGCTACACCCTGTGGGAGTCTTGTCAGTGTCTCAGTCACAGTGTGGCTGATCATCTGAAAAGACAAGCTAAGAATTATTGGCTAGGTCAGCCTTTACCTGACCAACTACTTGATACTATGCAGGCTCATCAAACAGCGCTTTTGATCTTAATTCAGGATTTGGCCCGAACTGTTTAGCAGATTCCCATGCGTTACACATCCGTTCGCCACTTTGTTCTTAACTATTCTGATTCCAGCAAACGGAGGCTTAAAATCTTCGCCTACACGCACGCCCTTACATTTTGAAGCAGGGCAAGACTACTTTAGCGTTGAGCCTCTTTTCCTTCTGCCCAGCTCCCAGAAAATCATGTTCGACTTGCATGTGTTAAGCATATAGCTAGTGTTCCTTCTGAGCTATGATCAAACTCAGATTTGGACTATGATTGAGCCTTACAGTGGTAGAACCTGGTGAACCGGGCATACTACTAAAGATTGATTCTCTCTCCTAACCACTCTCTTCTATATATATTATTAAATAAACCCAATTTCCTCCATCGGGGTGGGACCGTCACTACTTATCTTTTTTGTCTCATCCAAATTTCCCTTCTGTAGAATGATCTGACGAAATATCTGGAAACATAGATCCAAGATCATATACAAATAGACCCAATGATGTGATAACGGGAGGCTCTTCTCACTGCAAACCAAGTCAATCTGTCCGTAAGCCCTTTCCTTTGGCTTGGAATGGGGAATCTTCTCTATGAGGCGTTCATCTTAGCCCCTTCTTGGCTCAAGCACGAGGGCTACTATATCAGACTCGAATTTCAACCTCTTTCACTGGGGCTTTAGGTTATCAAGGCCCTTTCCTTTACACTGTTGGAGAGAGCCTCTGAGGAATCTCATATTCCAACTTTCATTTGCTTCTTCCTTTTCAAGTGCCTTAGTCAAGCCAGAAGGTAAGGCTCAGCCCTTTCTTTTTGACAATGCTCGACTCGTAGGTACCATGACATCCACATTGATGAAATAACATCTTTTTGTCCTTTCACCCAAATGGTATCGCCATGGTGCTCAAAAGAGGAAGATTTTTCCAAACAATGGTAAAAAGTTAATATAGGGTAAAGGGCGAGCTTCTTATATGGGATCCGACGCATACAGAAGAGCAAAGCAGTGTTCCATTCTTTTCGGCGGCATCCTTCCACATTGGCGGCGAGTGGAGTGCCACAATCCCATTCATCATTTTTGATATACATAAGACAAAGCCCATAGCACTGGCTACGTTTCCGGCATAAATGCGAGGAGGATGTATAGCTAATATAGGATCTTGTGGAACATGATTTGATTCTGCAAGCGGTTCGGTATGAACGAAGAAATTTTGAACAAAAGGATCGGAACTCGTTGATAGGAAAGGAGAGGAAAACAAAGCAATGCCAAGAGCTCCGTCAATCCGTTGTTCATCGATAGACGAAGCTCTCTCTTTTTCATCTGTGCCAGATGCAACAAAAGATTAGTCATTTTTCCTTCTCGTGAACCGCGGAAGCTCTGAGCACCTAGAAGAGCAAAGCTCATTTTCCATCCAGGGTAAAGCGGCGCATAAAAAATGGCTGGGTCATCAAAAGTCTGGTTCCTTCGCAAAAGAAGTTCCGATTCTAGAAGGGTTCATAGAACGAAGGGAGTGTACAACTGGGGCGCAGCCCCACCTTTTTGTTGGATAGAGAGAATTGAGTTCTTCACTAAGTTCGAGACAAAAGGAAAAAAGAGTTAGCCCAAGCCTTATATTTGGTTATTTACTAAAATCCCCTTTTGGGGGAGAAGGTTGGATTGTTAGTGTGGACGATTTAGAAGATCAAATTTGAGGGCATGTATGGTTAGGTTCCATTTGTATACTTGGCGGAATTTGGCATATCTTAACCAAACCCTTTGCATGGGCTCGCCATACATTTCTATGGTCTGGAGAGGCTTACTTGTCTTATAGTTTAGGTGTTTTATATGTCTTTGTTTTCATCGCTTGTTGTTTCATCTGGTTAAATAACGCAGCTGAGTTTGATGGGCCCACCGGGCCAGAAGCTTCTCAAGCTCAAGCATTGACTTTTCTAGTTAGAGAACAACGTCTTGGGGCTAACGTGGGATCTGCTCAAGGACCTACTGGTTTAGGTAAATATTTCATGCCTTCCCCGACTGGAGAGGTTCTTTTTTGCATCAAAATAATGCGCTTTTAAAAAATATAATGGTCAGAAAAAATGAAAAAAAGTTGAAATTCGCGAAAATTGATGCAAAAAAGACAAAACGGGATTGGATTTCCGGAAGAAAGGTCAGATACCTGCTTGTATTTTTTTTGAAATGGGATGGTCTTCAAACTCCCGAGATGCAGTCTAGACTGCGGGCTCTGCCCTTTCTGACTGGACTGACTCGGGGAATGCTCAATTTGACCTCCTCCGGAGCATGCTTCATAGCCACTCATTCGTCCTGACCAAAGAGTAGAATCTATCTCTCAGCGATTCCTTTCTCCACTAATCACCCTTTCCCAACCAGCCACCCCGATCGATCGTCGGTTGATCGGCGATTGGGGTTGAGATGTTTCAAAGTTGTCGGAACAAATTGTTTGTTTTCTTTATCGAACAAAGCTTGCTTAGGGGGTCATCGGTTAGCCCCCTATTTTCAACCATTACAGCCGGTGTTGACCATCTTTTTGATACGGACGGACATGAAGAAAAACGCAGGCAGCGGAAATGCAAAAGAGAAGAACAAAGATTTCCGACCCTAATGACTCAACCACAAATCTGTTGAATGAAGGGGGATTGCTTACTCTCAACCACTAGTTAGAAGGAAATCCATTGACTGAGCATAAGCTCAGTCAAGTGAGGCAGGTGGAGATTCCATTCGAAGTAACATAACAGGATTTGTTAATGAACCATCTTAAAAAAAAGTGGGATCCGGAGTTTTCGAGAAAAGGTCCCATCCATCAATATCATGATTGGGTCAACCAAGCTAGATCATAAGTGAAATATCATGATCGGGTCGACCAGGTCAGGCCCGATCATGAGTGAATAGAAAATCTAAAACGTACCTTGCTGTTCGAGCGGAAATACTTGTTTTAATTCTACCACTTCTACTAGGGGTAGCCTTTTTAGTGCTAGCTGAACATAAAGTAATGGCTTTTGTGCAACGTTGAAAGGGTCATGATGTAGGGGGATCGTTCGGATTGTTACAACCTCTAGCAGATGGTTCGAAATTGATTCTAAAAGAACCTATTTCACCAAGTAGTGCTAATTTATCCCTTTTTAGAATGGCTCCTGTGGCTACATTTATGTTAAGTCTGGTCGCTTGGGCCGTTGTACCATTTGATTATTGTATGGTATTGTCAGATCCGAACATAGGGCTACTTTATTTGTTTGCCATATCTTCGCTAGGTGTTTATGGAATTATTATAGCGGGTTGGTCTAGTAATTAGGGGGGCGGCCGTTCGGTCGCCTATGATGAGACGGACCAATTGGTCAAAAAAGGTTTGTGCCGCAGGTGTTGAACGATCTACTCTACACAGGTGTGGGCTTACAGGGCTAGGGGCTCATAAACCCTTTCTTTCATCAAGAGGGCCCTGGTCGGTCACTTTTTCCGGGCCGGGATCGAGAAGTGGAAGTCATAAAAAAGAGATCTTTCTCTTCGCACCTCAGATCAAGAGGAAAGGTAGCTTGTCAAGCTGGCCTATATCTTCAATATTATAGCTGTCTTTTAACCGGCTGTTCTTCTTTGTCAACGCTACTAAGGACCCCTAGGTTCGCCTACTTGATGAATGAAAGAACATGAGAAAGGGTAATAAAAAAAGGAAAAGGTGACAAAAGCCCACTACAGTACAGTCAAAGTCAGCGGCTGAGTTAGCCTAGCCTCGCTTACTAAAAAAAGAAAAGAAATAGTAGGCGAGCGAGTTAGCGAAGACGCTTAGGCTTATAGATAAGAGAGCGTCGGTGCGTAGCCTTCATTCTACTACGCTACGCAAAAGTCACTTAGCTCGACCTTAATTTTTCTTTAGTAAAAGGGGGCACTACATAGAAGAACCGCTGTTCGCTTACTTTACTAAGGTATAACCTTTCGCTCCCCGGGGAAAAGCCGCTTCGCACCACTGATAGACTACTAAAGATTCAATTTAAAAAGGCGCTACTTTGTTTTCGCAAGCCTTTGTCATTGTCAGTCAACTAAGTAGGTCGAACAGCCCCCTGCGAATCCGTAAATCTAAGGAGCATGCCGCAAAATAATGGATGGTCCCCTATGCATTTCATTCTTTCTGGAACGGATCGAATGAAAGTACCTTACCCCCCATCATGGTGAACCTCTCCTTGTGATCGGGATGAGGTAGATGCCTCCCAGCCGGGGACTGAATCGAATCGGAGTTTCCTTAGGTAGCCACCAACCTACAGTTATCCTTAAACTTTCGTGCTTGGTGGAGAAGAAGCGAACAAAGGTACGCTTGCTTGCTTTCTTGTTCTCTGCCGCAGACTGGGATCGCTCGCCAGCTAGGCCCTCTAGAAGAAAGTTGGAGCAACATTCATTGTATGAGAACATATTACCCATTTTCGGGGACAAGGGGCGGAACGACCTCTCGATCTACTTACTGCAGCCCAGGACGGGCGTCGTCGTCTAGGCCTTCCCTGTTGCTCTGATCTCCCCTACGCCTAGGACGTTGTCTGGGACAAGAGCCATAGTTAGTTGCTGTTTCCATTTGGTTGTTTTTTCTCGTTGTTGATACCGGCAAGACCCAGCCAGATTATGATGTCTGCTGGTTGGTAGTGAGAGGACTCTTAGTACCCGCAAAAAAAAGGGGCGCTGGTGAAAAATCAATCATTTGATTTAGTTTCATGCTCTCCCTAGCAGCAGGAAAGGAGTCTATCTATCTGCCTAGCTTTGGTAGATTTCCCCCAACGCAATTCAAAAACGGAAATTCAAAGAATGCCTGAGGTGGATAAGTCCGACGACTCAGCAGCAGTGCGGAATTGACTTTATCGTCCGGTGGATCTGATATATAGTTAGGGGCAATACATACCAAAAGGTTCGAAGAAGGAAGGCGCATTAGAGTATATAACCAACCCACCCTTCTGTTCAAGACCACGAAAGCAAATAAAAAGGACTTTTAAGGATTGAAGTTAACAAACTAAAAAACGGATTCATGGCTCATAGTGATTGGTACTCGTTTGGCGCATACCTACGCGACCCTTTTTTAGGTCAGCAAACGCATAGGCCGGCAAAGACATGCACCCCATGGGAATACATTGATGCACCCACATGGAAATTGAGGCTAAGGTTTGATGGTTCCTGCCTTTGGCCGGGAAAAGAATGGGTTTTCTTCTATTATATGAAGCTAATCTAATGAAGTGAGGGCTTAACCCCCGGTCTTGGTTTAGCGGTTCGGTCTAACCAACTTTCCGGAAACTTTCAGCTATAAAGAAGCCTTCCATTGTCAATTGTCTCCCTGAGACATGGTATCCCAATCTTATATATAAGATATCATATATTTGCTCAGATCCGTAGTAAAGTTCCCTTCTGCACTGACTGACCTCCTCTTTCATCCCAGTTCATATTGATGGGGAATTAGATAGAAAAGCCAGTGAATGAAGCTTTACAAATAAATCGTAATTTTTGATGGAAATGAGAGGTCGCTCAACACAGAGTTCCTTCAAACAACCGACTCGGTCGCTTCCCTTACCTCTGTTTTTTTTTTTTTGTTATATGTTGACTCTCTCCTTCCTGCTCCCTAAAACACAGAAGACATCCATCCGGCGTGTCCTTTTCCCAGTAATTTGATGAGATATCAATTCCCTGTCTTCAAGTGATATAGAAACTTATTCCCTTGTTGACCTAAAACAAGCTGACCTCACACAAGAAGAGGAAAGGACAAGAACTAGAAAATATCTTACTAGGTATTGGATATAAAATATCTGCTACCCTATAAAAAAAAAAGTGACATTCCTAACCTTTCCCTAACTGGATCTCTTTCCCGAACTGTATCTACCTCTCTTAGTAGGCCTGTCATGTCCCTTTCCCAATCCTTAACTGACTAAGCATACTTGCCCTAAGCGCCCAAGGAATCCTGATGGCACCTCCCCCACAGCGCAGATCTGGTGTTCGATCGTATGCTGCTGCCGCAGGTGCTGACGCAGCCCCTGCATATCACAGGGCTCACATGCCTTACCCTCGACTTAGTTATTCTTCTGGTGATCGGACTCTGACGATGGAGCAGTTACAGCAGAGCGGTCCATGTTTACCAGTCCCACTACCATGTCTGCTTCCGCTGTGACAGCCCAGTCCTCTGCGATGTCTGCGGGTCTCGTCAGATAACCATGAAGAATTGTCTCGTTCAACATATTCTGTGATGTTCACCTAGGCTCAAGATGCTTAATTCGTTCACCATGAGTAGTGAACTCTGTGACTCTCAGGCCAACGTAGGATCAGCTTGCAGCACCTCAGTTATGTTCTTGGGCTTCTTCAGTTTCCCGCAATATAGTTTAGTTTCATTCTTAGGGCGACTAGTTTACCCAGTCAAGACCTGAGGCTCTGGCCCTAACTTGGGGAATCTTTCCCAGATCCACAGTTGAAGAAGCCAAGTGGGAATCCAGACATGTGGAGCCTCGCTGCTAACTACCTGGGACTAGTCCTTCGCCCGCCTACTAAACTCATTGAGCCCGTGATAGAGCTTTGCAACCACGGCAGCTGCCAAAGAAAGATTCTCCCTTAAGGCTATCCTGATCGCCGGACCCCATACTGAAGCAGGAACCCGCTGCTTAGGGACCCGAGGGAGAACAATCCTTTGCAGCCAGTCAAAAAAAAAAACCTACCTTGATGAGTTCACGGTTGTTGCAGCTCTGAGTGAAGTGCTTTAGCGGTAGAAATTTTTTTGAAGTCAAAACATTTTTTTGAGATCTTTTTTACTTCCACACTCCGCCTCTCCTTCAAATCCATTTCGTTAGGGGAAAAAATTCTTTTTCCAAAAATCAAAGAAAAAAATAAAAAAAATAGTTATGAAAAAGAACAAAAGAAAAAAAACTATGAAATTTCTTTCAATCATGAATCCCTTTGCTAAGTTCGACAATTCTCAACCGTAAGAGAAGTATAGGTAAGAGGTCCGGCAGCTTTAAAGAGTGGTGAGTTCACATCGATCGAATTCATTTTTTCATTATTGGTTGATGAATGGAATTAAGCGTAAATTTGAAGCTGGCTACACCCCTCAAAAAAATAGTGTATCAGAGTGCAAGAATAGGACCATCGTTGAAATGGCAAGGTTTATGTTAAAAGGTGGCTGGGCTTCAGAAGGCAGAAGCAGTCGCTACAGCTGTTTACCTTCTCAATATAAGAAAAATAAAAAAAGCGGTAAAGTAAATAAGAGGAAGATAAAATAAGTTATGGTTGAGCTTGAGTGAGAAGGGCCTAGGAGATGGCACGCGACCCCACAAGCTACTGAAGCATCAGTCAGAGGACCACCAGCCCCTATCTCTTAAGGCTTCTGGCTTAAAAAAAAAACAGGATCTAACTAACAGGGGGCCCGCTGAAGGCTGAAGGAGGATCTTCCTCCCCCTCTTCTTCTCAACTGATTGTTTGAAATAAAGAAATCTTTCAATTTTTCAAGAAATCAAAACAAAGGTTTTTGCAAGCTTTTTTTAGTGCATGTGCCATCAGAAAAAAAATGATGGCGAGGATTGCCCTCTCAAGGTATAAAGAAAACTGTTTTGCAAAGAAAATGATCGCTGAAAGAGGTTTGAGAAAACGACCCCTGCAGTCGTTAAGGAAACAGAAGAAGTGAACCTTGGGCCCCGTGTTAAGTTCATCCTCCTTTCCAAAAAATTGGGCCCCAGGATCTGATTCCGTTTTTGAAGGACTCCTGGAACCTTGTCTCGGATATAAGACCTACGAATCAAATCAGGTGTTAGCGGAAAGATAAATGGGTGACTCTCTATGTGGCATGCGAAAAAAAGAAGCTGGGGCGGGGAGTGGGGGAAAGGAGATGGAATCAACTCGACCAAAACATCTTTGTTTCGATGAGCACTCGACCCTTCCGCGTCGAAGGATATTAGACACCGGACAAGACGCATGAACTGCCATCAATCACTATCTGCCGAAATCGAACCTGAGAAAAGAAAGTCCTGCTATAATTTTTATCCAGGACCGGTTGCTTCTGATCCCGCTTCAGAGTCTGTGTCGGTTGATGCGCCTGAAACGGCTTCTGATTTAGCTTCTTCAGCTGCGGCTTCAGAGTCTGGTTATAGACCAAGCCCCTTCTCTTAGTAAGTTGCTAAAAACCCCAGTGGTAACCAATCTCTATTCCTTGTCAGAATGCGATGTCAGACCAGTAGGTGGGGAAGTTAGGGCCGGCAGGGTACTATGTTGATTCTCATACCTTATGTCTAAAGCTGGCTCTTTCTGATGCTTGCCACTGCTCCGAGATGATTCCGCTTCCGATTTGGTTGGTTTTCAGTCTACCGTGTACTGTAGATAAAAGAATGCATGTTCACCCGGGCATTGAGTCAGGGCCCTATGCCTTATCTTTCTTAATGATGTTTCTATCCAAGTTGCTTGCTCTGGGTGCAGCTATCACGCTTAGGCTGGTTGGAAGCAGGAATGCCGGAAGCGGTAAGGCAGCTAGTGGATGGAGTTTCGTCAGCGCGGTAGAGTGGACGTAGCATTGAGGGTGCGCTGGTGGAGGGAGTTGGCCAGCTAGTAGCGCGCGGTTAGAGTCTAGACGGATGCTCTGTGATGAATTCTTTTTTTCATAGGATTAATTTTTTTAGCGAAAAACTGGATCAAAAAAAGTAGATCAGTAGTCCGCTAGCGAGCTTAGGGGCTAGTTGGCCTCCACCTTACCTGATAGCTCGTAATGGCTCTCGTCGGAGCATGTCTTTTTCGGCTCTCGTTACATTCTTTTTTTGGTTAATCTCATTCTTTTTTTCTTTGGTTTCTGTATAAGCCAGGGGCATTTCCTAGCCCGAAGGCAGATTAATGATTGAATGCGGTCGGGCTTCCGGCGATTGAGGGGTCGATCTGTGTTGTGTGATATTGTCTGGTGAACATATGGGGCAGGGGTCAAAAAGGACATGGAGAGGTTGCCGTTTGAGGGGCTTCGGCAATGTCTTTCTGTTCAGCATGTCTTTCTTATCCTTTTTATTTGTCAATCAATCTTGCTCTTGTACTCGTATTTGTATCTGGTCAGTGAATCTATCTATTCGACATGATATATGGGGGGTGAGTGAAAGCGAGGGATGGGATTCAAAGTAAAAAGCAAGCAATGGACTCCTTCGTAGCCGGTCAAAGCACAAGGTAGCAAAGTCAAAAGCAAGGGACGGGTCAAAGTCAGAGATGGGGTCTTTCGTTCCCGGTCAATCGTTCCTAGTCAAAGCAAGGGGGCAGGTGCACAGTCAAAGTCAGGGCCGGTGTCTGGTGAACACATTCGTAATATGAGTATGGGTCTAGTAGACAAGGAAGGAAGCGAGGTACTTCTATCGTTCAGCGTCGACAAGGCAAGAAGAAGAATATGCCAAAAACAGATTCACTTTAGCTTCTAGCTCGCTTAGTGTAGGGGGCTTTCCTTACATCCTTTGATCGAGTTACAGTTTTAGGGATGGATTACGTGGCTGAACTAGTCATCCCGTAAAGGAGCTATCCAACCTTCCTGTCCTTGATGTATCTCTCAGTCCGAGGTGGGCTCTTTCGATAGCTGGCTCGGCCCGAACGGAATCACCGATCAAGAAGGGTCATTTAAACCAACCCACCTCTTTGGTAGGGCCACGCTTAGCTTACTTATCTATTCCCACCCTAGCCCTTTTTGATTGGCAAAAGAAAGATTCTTTTTATGCCCCCTGGGGCGCCCTATTCTTCAAAGGGCTTTTGAACCCCCTGCCTCTGCAGAACCTATAGGGAAAGTCAGAACAAGCTATCCTAGAATCAATCTTTTTGAGAGAGGCCCTACTAATATAATATAAAGTAATATAATATAAAGGCGCATCGCGGAATCAAAAATTAATAGAGCAGAGACAGCAGACGACGATGAAACTATCTCAAATACAAATAAAATAAGCGAATGCCATCCGCTTCCACTCTAGTTGAAAGCCCTTTTTCAAAAGAAAGGAATTGATAGACCAATGTGGGTTCCAACGACTTAAAAAGGCTGATGAAAGCATCTCATTAGCATGTCCTTGCCAATGGCTTCAAGTCTTATTTTTCATTTCATGCCCAAGCCTTCACGGCTTCCAACTATCAAAAGCAAGGAGCTTAGCTTATTTCCACAGCACTGGAATGCTACTAGTAGCTGACATTTTTTTAAAGCAAGGAACTTATTTACGATAAGTGCTTGAGTGAGACATATTTTTATATATGTTTTACATGCATTGAGACATCATTTTTACTGTGGTTTTATGTCTCATATTGTGTATTTGGTGTTCTTTTTTATGCATATAGGTTGTGAATGCCTTGAAGAGTAAAAAGGAAGCAAAGATAGGCTATAAAGACACAATGTTGGGAGTTCTTGTTCAATTCAAGGATCAAGACACGAGGCGGTTCATAAAGCGTGGAGATGTGTGCCAACCTCCAAGAAGATTCAAGTCAATTCCACTATTTGGGAGGGCACAAAAAGCGACCCACATCTTCATATTCCTTCTCTTTGTGAAGATTGCAAGACCTCTCAAAGATCGTCGATAAAGAAAAGTTTTATAGCCTACCACATGGGCTGTGCCCGGACATGTGGCCTTAAAAGAAGAGTATTCGGATCGTGTTTTTGTGAAAAATCTTTGTAGCAATTTCCTTTGTGAACCACTAGCAAAATGACATTTGCGCCCTGGCGTGAAATTCTACGCTGCACGCGGCCGCGTGGAAAATCCACATGGGCGCGTGAGGACACGTGACAGGCGTGATCTAAGGCCTATAAATAGCCCGTTTTGCCATATTCTTTCTCATCTTTGTCTGCGGCTCTTGAGGGGTGAGAGCCGCTAGGGTTTGGAGGAGGAGGTCTTTCTGCGGCTTTGGAGGCGCTTTCCGTCACCAGCTTTGATCGATTCCTCCTCGTCCTTAGCATCAAAGGGAAGCCACCCGGGTGAACCTAGCTTCGAGTGGGTCCTTCAAGACGTCGAAGCTTTCCATCAAGGCGCATCGGTTCATATATAAGGGGTTTTATTTCTATGGTTTTAATGTACTTTCATTCATTGATGGTGTGTTTTGTATGTTGCTCCATGGAGAGCTAAAACTCTAGAGGGTATTTGGGCTTGAACCTAGGATTCTCATCTTTTGTGGATTTGCTTAGTGTTTATATTTAGTCCGAGTTTGATTCAGTTTTCATTCTTGATTGTTTAATGCTTGCTTGCCTTTATTGATCTTATGGTTATTTGGTTTGCATGATTTGTTGCCTTGGTGGGAGAGAGATCTCCATTAGGGTTAGAACCTCAAGATTTAAGAGGGTTGAGAGGGTGAGTCATGAGACAGTGAAGTGTCCCCTTTCCCTCCCGATTGGTGTATTCTATCTCCATTCCCTAAGCTCTATGCAACCATATTTGGTGGGAGGCGTGAGATTGCTCGATTTCTCTGCTGGGACTTTGTAGGGGTTAGGATCCTTCACTGGGGAATTAGGGTTGGATTAATCTTTAGGAATTGGATACGAGTTTGGAATCCCTAGAAGTGCTGCGGTCATATGTGGTGTGAGGTGTTGAGATTAAGCGATTTCTCCACGGGACCTCGTGAGGGGACTAGTATCGGTGTTTCTAGAGATAGACCCGATTATGTTTTGGATTTCCACGATTTAACTTACTCATCATAGAAACACTTTGCTTATCAGGTACCTAATACCTGAATCCTAGGGGACATTGCCCGAATACCCCACTTACTGATTGAGATTCTCCATCCATTTTTACCCTTGCATATTCGTCTCGGTGTTTATCTCTTCGCACATTAGATCACCACACTGTCCCATTATCATCTACCATGGTCTTACAAAATAAGGTCTTACTTCATCCATTTGCTCTTAGGAAGAATGAGATCCACTTCTTTGGTGGAAGATTTCAAGGAATTAAATCAGAAGCATGGAATAGGACAAGGTTTACGATTATGCTGGAATCTAAGAGCAATAGGAGGTTTAATCAATAGTAGAAGATATCCATGAGGCGAGAATGAATGAAGGCAATCCCTTGCAGATCGATGGATAGAAGGAGCTTTGAGCAAACCTGTTGAGGAAGAGAGGGGAATAAAAAGCTGTTAGTTGATGCGGATTACCGTCGTGTCTTACCTTCTTATCCGTCGATTGCCGGTATGGAGGAGGGAGAGAAGAAGGAAAGGAGTAGGATTCACACATAATCGAGACTATCTAGAACCCCAATGAGCACTAGATTGTAGCATGTACCTATTAAGCGGTAGTAGTTGCAATGGGATAAGGTAAGGCACGCAAGTCACTTCTTGCACTAAGGCAAGGTTTAGAATCCACATGGGGAAGGAATGAGCTGGTGCTATAATAGGAATAGGCATTTGCCTTTGAGGTTTGCACCTTTCGATCTTTTTAAAGAAAAGGTTGCTTTGTGCAATTGAAGATGAATCCGCTTGGACGAAAGAGAATACGGGAATAACCGTTGTTCACGTAACCGCTCTTGTCTTCATATTAGCTCTTACTATTGTTGGAATAATAATTTGTTGGGATCTTATCCGCTACTTGGCTTTTTCACGTATAGTAGCGAATCGGTTCAAAATTGTTGTCTCGGAAGAGAATAAGAGAATAAGCTCTTTGAAAGGATAAGCTATTCATAGAGCCAACCTATGAATCTAGGTAGCACTTTCTTTGATAGGCTTGCACTTTAGATTTGTCCATTTGACCGAGGGATTTCGAGCTCCTTTATAAGAAAGCGAGAAAAGGGCGGGGACGAAGGAGAGTTTAAGAAGTGAGCGAGGATAAAATCAAGATAATCTACCTATACCTCCTTAGCTTGGCTTTGACCTTCCCTTTAGGAGCGGATCATGAGACCATCATCATCATAAAGCAAGGAACTCCAGCCATAGATATGAAAGATCGGGTGGCTCAAGAACTTCGAGAGAAGCGGGGAAAAATTGAGAAGGAAGCCCAATCGGATGAAGTTCACGAGGTGATGCTCGTCGACTCGGCCGAATAGTTTAAAGATTGGAATCCATTGTTTGATGACATCAAGAATTATCTAGAAGATAAGATGGATCATTTCCTTAGTTTTGCTACGACGAGATGACAAGAAGGCAATCAAGCGGATGGCGATGAGATATACCTAAAGAGGAGGAATTTGATATCGATATTCGCATACAGCGGTGTTCTCGAGATGTGTGGATGATAATGAAGCATGGCGAGAAGCTCATTACGGGCGTGCACGTGCCGGTCGCGTCAATGCTCGAGATCTTTGGCCAAGAAGATCATGAGGCGAGGGGCGATTATTGGCCCATACTTTAAGAAAGAAAAGAGGACTCGAGTATCTATGTTATGTTGCATGTATCAAATGCCGGATCCATGCCCTAGCATCCTCACTTCGTCCTCGGCGTCACCCCAGCCATTCTCTATATGGGCCTTAGATTTGATTGGGCCCCTTAAAAGCACGAGTTGTGAATACCAATCGGCATGCCCTTCGTCCTTCTGCGGTCGATTACTTCAGAAAATAGGTGGAAGCGAATCCTTCGTACATGTCAAAGCTTCTACAATCGTGTTGTTCATTAAAAAGAACATCATCACTCAGCTTTGGTGTACCCAAGATCTTTGGTAACGAGATAATGAGGCTACGAGTTCTTCTCGTGAGAGTTACAATAATGAAATTATGTGAGCAGGGATTACATTTAATTTTTTTCATTAATCCTCACCCCGAGCAATGGTCAGCGAGGGCTATAAACAAGACAGTGAAAATAGCGAAGAAGGCGTTGAAAACTCATAAAGCGTCGATTTTCGCGAAAAATACTTGATGCTCTGAGGGCTTCTCGAACTTCCATCCGCACTTCAACCTGTCAAACCCCATATGCACGCACATACGGAATGGAACATATGAGATCTTGATTCCCTCTCTTAGAGTTGAACTAAAAAATTCATTAAGATGAAAAAGAAGCTCTTCTTTCTTGAGGTTTAAGGGCCTTCCTACGCATGATAGCTACGATTTAAGGAATGAGGGTTTTTCCATTCCATCTAAGGTCGGGGTTCTAATCGGGGTTAGCCACGATTCATAGGATGGATTGGATGTTTTTGGTTTGGTGATAGATTTGAGCTCTATGTGGGTGGAACTACCAGTCGTTATGTGCTCAAGATGCACAAAAGGGCAACCATGGCTATATTTCAACTGATGGCCTATTTTTCTAGCTACTTTAAATGTTCGTTGTACGGAGGGTCACTAAAACTAAAAATTGCGCCATGCATTGAAAAACAATCCCTATAGAACCATGTGTAGACAATACAAGATGACGAGAAGTCTTGTTACGGCGTGCGAGACCTTCTCTCGTCTTGGATTTAGTAAGCATCAAAGGGACAAACAAGGCAGTTACACATGATCTCATGGCCTACTTCTTCATGGTCTCCTCTTAGAAGGGCTTAAGCTGAGTCTAAGCTATTTTTCTTGCTTAGCTTGGCAAGGCATTGACGTCTAACTCAAAGCTTGGATGCGCCTTCCACTGTTCCCACTTCTCCCAACCACCGCCCCCACTTTTCTTGTAAAAGAAGAAAAATCCATCTTTGGAACTAGTTGAAATTCTTTTGTGATCGAGCAATGTTTTTCTCATAGAAGCTGCGATAGTAGTCACAATCTTTTTGAGATGAAAGGCAAGATTAGCAAAAGGAGCTCACTATCACGGGGCTTATGAACATCTTTTTACATTCATTTGATCTTGTCTATTATTGTGAAAAGAGTCTTTAAAAGTCTTCGAGTGCGATGACTAAAAAGATATTTCCTTTTTTTCCATGTGAAAGCAAAACCCCCCTCGGTCACGGGTCCCCAGGTGAGTCGAGCAAGACCCGGGAAGATTTTAGAATAAGAAAGAAAGTGGTAACAATACATTGAAAACAATAGATCTAACAAGACAAACCCTAAAAACAGAGAAAAATCTTTGAGAAAAATATCTATTGAGTTAATTACGCTTTTATGACGAGTAAAGTGTAGCGCAATGAAGGCCCAATGAGAGTTTAGGTAAGAATAGGGTGAAGCGGACCCTTTCAAGTACCATCCTAGGCGCAAAAGCCGGAGAAAAGAATGGAGTGTTTTTCTAATCCTCTTGCAGCGTACATTGTTTCAACAAGAGCTTAGTTATTTGAATAAAGAAAGGCGTTTCGTTGGCCTTCGGCCTGAAAAAATATGAAAGGTTGAGATAGGTTTCAAAGCTCCTATTATTGGATGTAGTCTTTGTTCCATTTTTAAACTTTTGTTACGTGGGTAGGCGTGTCCTTGTTTTCTTATCCAAGATAGAAAGACCTCTTTTTTCAGTGGCTTAGCTTGAATTGGATTTATTTGAAGCCTACCCCCATCCATAAATGATAGATTGATTGACCATACGAAAGGGAAACTTTTTCGCATATTGGATATCGAATAGACGCATGCAAAAGGCATCTCTTTCATTTCCCTAGCTCGGCAATGAGAACCTTCTCTTCACAGTACACATCGAGAGAGAATCTCTTTGAGTTGCCCTAGACTTGGACTACGTATCGCATCTCAAGATGCGCATGCAAAGACTCGATTATTAATGGACAACAAAGAAAGCCCTTTTGCTAAGAACTTACCATGATATCTTCATTTACTTGCGGGGAGGTAAAATAGAACTCACTGGCAAAAAATGTAGCTGACATTTTTGCCATGCTAGAGCCGAGGGTAAGGTGTTTGATCTGGCTTAGAATGAGCAGTGTGTGACTAGGGCGGGCGTACTTGATCGTGTCTTGAGCCTGAGTTGAATCGCAGATATCATGAGCGAGGTGCGAGGGATACAGTGAGAAACCGGGAAAGCATTCCCCTAATGTGTCGATCGCTAAGCGCATCAAGGCCCGGCACCCGGCTCTGCTGGAGAGGCCAAGCCGATCCTTGATCGGAGAAGTGAGTGCGTCTTTGGTTTGGATAGACTGATTACGTGAATGCCTAGCCCTAAGAAAACAAGTGCTAAGTTTCATTTCGGATCGGTGAATAAACCCGAAAGAAGAGACCTTTCTCGCTCGGCGCCACACTATGCTACGCTTCAACAAATGAGAGTTTTCGGTGGGCACGGTGAACCACGCTGAGCTAGTTAGATGCGTGAGGGACGGAGGACTCGTAGTATAACTAAGCGTGACTATGCGGTGGAAGGGAAGAAGCCTAAATTGACCCTCCTTTTCTTTTTTTATTCAAAGACACAAAAGCATAGTACAAAGTGATTGGACTCTCGGATGAGACCTTCGACTAACGATTACGAGCGCTCGACCCTATCTTGATTAAGACCGAAAACCCTATCTAAAGTAGAGGCCCGAGTTAAAAGACATCATTTGAATCATAGAATAGAAAAAGAAACTTTTTAGGGATATAGATAGAGTCTCACTCGGTAAAGAGGTTGTAGATTCGTAGAAGAGAATCGGGAGTATCTGGCGCTACAAAATGAAGCCCGAGCCATTTCTAGTTAGTGCAAAGAATATGAGTACTTAAGTACTAACTCGTCCCGAGGCCCATGGTTGCTTTAGGCGTGCCCGCCCGTCGATCTGTGTTGCCTAAACTGCTTGCGCTTACGCATAGATTCTTTAGATCTAAAGAATCCATGCTTCCCAGAGGCGAGACTCTATCCGGATCTCAAAGAATAACGAGCTAGGTGGCGGCGGGCAAAGAAAGGCGGGTCGGCCGACCACGGACTTGGCGATATGTTTTTCTTTCGAAGCATTTTTGCCAATAGGCGAGGGCGTCCATGCAGGGGCGGTGCCTTGACTTTCAAATGGCAATCGCTTTGTTCTGCAGTGAGGGGCCTTTCACGAAACCAAACCCCCGCCCCCGATTATATACAGTTGCTTTTGCTTGTAGGCCCATTTAGGTAAGGAAAGCATTGTTCCTCGATTCTTACCAACCTCCGGTATGTAATCGACATCTAGCTTATGATCGGTAGAAGTTTCATGCAAGCGACCTCATGTGTCCATTTTCTTATTCATTCGGGGTTTCCCCTCTTGGACTTGGCGGTGCTCCTTTCTCAAACAGAACAACTCTCAAGGTTAGGGAAGATGACACGAGTCGAGGCCGGTGAAGGCACTTTCTTCTTACTTATCCGAACCGATCGATGGTTAGCCGATCCGCAGTCGTGTCATTAACACTTGTGCTAATATCATCAATCGCGCTAATCTTTGTATGGAAGTAATGCATGAGCGTAATGCTCACAACTTCCCTCTAGACCTAGCCCATGTTGTTGAAGCTCCATCTACAAATGGATAAGACTTTTTATCTTAATGTATATAAATCTCAGAATAATAATTACAATAAATAATGATGAATGGAAAAAGAAAATCCTTAAGCTAGATAAAGGGGCGGATGTAGCCAAGTGGATCAAGGAAGTGGATTGTGAATCCACCATGCGGCGGGTTCAATTCGAGTCGTTCAGCCCATCACATTATTCAAAATTTACAAAATGAGATTTAAAATATTCCTATTTATTTACGGTGATGAAGAAGAAAAAAAGCGTTACTTCTCAAAGAAATTTCCCGCCCTTTTCTTACTTCTTCTTCCAATGCATATAGCTTTCTAGATGTATATGATGATATCTAGACAGATGGATCTTATATGAATCGTATGATGAAAGTACCACATGAGTGGATATATAGGAATCCAAATCTGCCAGAATCACTCATGTTATGATCTTCTACATCCTAGGTCTCCCCGTTCCGTCATCTGGCTTATGTTCTTCTATGTAGCATTCAGACCGAATGACTCTATGAAATTACGTCGATACTTCCACATATTGCGGGTAACGTAGGGAGACATCTCTATTTTTTCCCCAGGATCTTTATAATTACCACTGCTTAGCTTTCAATTCGCCTCTGACCATCAAATTAAATGTGAATAACCCGTCCTCTTCTCTTTGAAACAAAGGGGTGCTTCCGGTTCTGTGCGTGCTTCAAACAATTTTTGTCTTCTCCATATTACCATATCTCTAGAGTCAATAATTTTTCTATGAGGAACTACTGAACTCAATCACTTGCTGCCGTTACTCAACAGTTTTCTGTTGAGGGTCTATCCCGTAGAGGTACTCAAATTGGATCAGTGATCGATTTCTAGGTTTCGTCGTAAACCTAATTGGTTACTTCCAATTACGTAAATCAATAGTTCAAACCGCACTCAAAGGTAGGGCATTTCCCATTGATATAGGAACTTCTGTACCAGAAACAATGGTATCTCCAATTATAGCCCCTCTGGGATGTAAAATATATCTCTTCTCACCATCCCCATAGTGTATGAGACAAATGTATGCATTTCGATTAGGGTCGTATTCTATGGTTACGATTCTACCAGATATGTCTTTTTCATTCCGTCGAAAATCGATTTTACGGTATAGACGCTTATGACCTCCCCCTCTATGCCCTGCGGTAATGATTCCTCTGGCATTACGACCTTTACCACAACGATGCTGTCCAGAGATCAAATTATTTCGTAGATTGGATTTAACTTGACTGTCTACGGCTCCATTGCGTGTGCTCGGGGTAGAAGTTTTGTATAAATGTATCGTCGTGTTATTAAGTATTTTTCCTTTAAGTTCTTTTTCTCTATAAGAGGTGGAATAGAATAACCCGGTTGAAGCGTAATGATCATACGTCTGTAATGCATTGTATGTCCCATAATAGGGTCCCATTCTTCTACCCTTTCCCGGGAGTCGATGACTATTCATAGCTATTACCTTGACACCAAAAGAAGAGTTCGACCCAATGCTTTATTTCTGTCCTAGTTGATCCTGATTCGACATTAGAAGTATATTGATTGTTCCCCAATAACCGAATACTTTTTTCTGTAAATACTGCATATTTGATTACATCCATAAATCCATTTTTCTTCCCTATGAGTTCCAGTATCGATAAGAATTCTAGTTCTTACTGTTCATATGTTATGGTATGAATATACCATACCCATTCGTTATGTATGGATGATGAGATTCCATTGATACAGAGCTAATTCCAATAGACTTATTGAACGTTCCCATTGGCGTGCATCCAGCAGGAATTGAACCTACGAATTTGCCAATTATGAGTTGGGCGCTTTTAACCATTCAGCCATGGATGCGCTAGCGAGTGAACTAGGTGTTTTTGTAGAGCCGAGGATCGGTTCAAGAAAAGAATGTCAAAAGAAAGGTGAGCGAGACTTCACCTTGATTGAGAGCAGGCTGAACAAGTTGCTTCGGAAGGGTGTTTTCGCTCGCAATAAAGCTAGGGTCCTGATGGAGCAAGACGTAGTCCTATCTATCTATCTCTCCAGACACAATATCTTGAGTACCTATGATGGTTACTACATATACTGGCATGTGATGTTTGGACATAGAATCGAGTCCTTGTGAATGGGTAGAGCCAGGTGCTCTTATTTTATGACGGTGGGGACGATTGCTTCCATTACTGACAAAAAAGACACCAAATTCTCCTTTTGGTACTTAAACTACGGTATAGGTAGAAGGAGCTGGTACGGAAAAACCTTCTTTATAAGGTTCGAAATGGTAAATTGAGGTAGAGTAGACCAATGATCCTGTAGTAATTTGGCTGGCCATTAAAAGAAAAGGCTTGCATCTGCTCCCCCTAAACTATAACCGGTCCCATCTCTCTCCAGACCTAACGTGGTAGTTTTCCATCATAGGGCTTTCTATATATAGATTAAGCCATTACCAACCAAGGATCCCATTTGTTCAGAACTCAGTTGATTGCTTCTATACATAAGGCGGAGCACCCTTGGTTCAGCATTATAGCACATAGGCTTCAGCTCTACTACAGTGCTTCACTATCGCGTTGCATTGTCACCTTTGCTACCGACGCTTCATCTTATGTGCTTCGATCACGAGGGCTCGACATAAAGGATGCTCTTATCCATAGAAGTGTTTCGCTAACACTCGGCTAAGTCGTCGAACCTATGTATGGCGACCGTTCGCTTTCTCGATGGCGAAAGCCCTTCTCTTTGCCCCATAAGTATAAGTAGAAAGACAAGAAAGAGATTATTGGTTTTCTTGCTCCGCTTCCTCATCTGCACTCGTCAAACCAACTTGGCTTTTTTTGGGAGGTGAAATAACGGTTGAAAGCGGACATTTCAAAATAGCGACATCAAACATATATATGAAAGATATATCTTTCTATATAGAAGGTCACGAGTTATCCCGAGCTACGTTCGGGAAAAAAAGTAGTCTACTTGACGAGAAAAGGGTGGGCACTCTCGTGTTTCAACCCCACGTTACTTTGATAGTTGTGGGGCACTATGTATTTATAGCCTCTATGAGGGTGTAAGTGAATGGGGCGGTGCGTGACGAATGAAAGGGTTCATCGGGCCATTTCTCGCCTCAACCCCCTAAAGAAAAGAATTTAGGAGGAGGGTACTTTACTAAACTAATAGGGGAGCAATTGCATCACACTGACGGTGAGGAACCTCTCGAGACCTTATGTTTACTTCGTAACTAGTGGCCGGTTTCCCGATCCCGTCGTCAAAGCCTTTTCCCAGGGCAAGGATCCCCAACGAGGAAGGTGTTAGTGCTATCTCATGGGGCCAATAATTCTAATCCCTCTTTTTGTACCGGGAAAAAGATAAGAAAACGTGAAGCGTTCTCTTCGTTTCCCAATCTGTTATTGCTTCTAAAGGCTGTCTTCTCTCGGCTGAATTTTGGTCCAGCCTACTACGAGGATCCCGTATCTCGTACATTGTCTTTCCATCTCCTGGGTTCCCGTGGCTCCTATGCCGCCGCCTTTCCCAGTCTTTTTCTTTTAGTACTTCGACCCGAAGCGATACTTGATGCTAGTTCAGTGGATAAGATGGCTGGGCTCCATCTCACTCAAGAATGGGATGGCAGTGGTCCGCCGGAAAGCTCATTCTGATCTTGGACATAGTACATTGGAATCCTGAAGCACCACCACGAATGCGGTAAGGCATGACCCTGTTGTAGCAGCAGCCAACTCCAGCGTGTCAGCTTAGTTATCCTCATCAAGCCACAAACTTGATGTCTAGCTTCCCAACTGGTAGACGGTTCCTTTTCTCCTAGATCAATGAATAAGGGAGAAGTAAGTTTCTTCTTTTGAAGAAACGGAAGGGAAGCGCAATGCTGGTTCAATGGGATGGGAAAGGAAACTGTTCCGAAGAAAGATATTGGGATTCCCAATGCTTCTCCATGCCCAATGAGATGTGCCAACCCCGGGATGCTTTACTCCTAACCCCACGACAGTTCTGAGATGGAGCTTAACCTGAGTCTCGGTTAAGAACGGCGATGATCTACGTTTCATTTCACACCGTGCACGATTCCATGGATAGCTTCATTCGACATCGTGATGGAGGACATAGCTTATGATTATCGGCTTTGATCATGCCACTAGGCATTTGATTAGGGCATTGCACAATGATTTGAACACTTTGTCGCATCT
>NC_052479.1:13187818-13332818 GCF_009730915.1 Dioscorea cayenensis subsp. rotundata
GAAGCTCTCCCGCTCCGAAGGTGAGGATTTCACTTTAGATTGATTCAGTTAGTTGTATATAAGGTTCCACCCTGAGCATTAAACTAAGGTTGACCCCTACTCTTCCAAGTTTCGCATCTTGACCCAATACCGAGGGATAGGCTAACCATTCCTCCTCCGCTATGGTCGACGTCATTCATAGCTTGATCGGTTCGTTCGTAAGGATGAACAAAAGCGTAATTAATAAGAGCTTGCATACTCCACGAAGATAACCCCTTCTCAAAGGCGGGGAAGGACTGATGATTCGATTCCAAAGCAAGGGGAAGAGGGGCATTTGAAGTAGCCGAATCTTAAGCTCAAGCCGAAACAGGTTCCTAGGGAAGAAGCAACGGACTGAGCGACGAAGCGACGGGATTGAGCGCTTCTCCTAGCGCAGTTCAGGAGTTTTCGTCGCTGGATTAAGACGACTTAGCTACTTGTCTGAAAGCCAGAAGCCGAAGGCCAATGACACTAGCTAACCAACTGAGAGAGCTGCCCTAGATGAATTACTTGCTTCGGGAAAGGAGGAAAAAGCATCCTACCAATTCTCTTAAAGTAAGAAAGATGTCTTTAGTCTCCCTCTAGTCCAGGTAAGTAGTTCATTGGTAAGGCGCCTACCGATAATGATCCGAATGCCTTCTTCCGAAATCCTTCTTTCTATCGAGAGAGCAATTTTGAGTGCTATAATTCGTCTTTTGGTACGCCTATTGGTGATTTCCCTATGATTTTCATCATAAGAATTCTATTTTTCTTATGGTAAGTGGTCTATCTGTCCACGACGATAGCTCTTCTTTCGGGTCGTCTACATTTACCAATAACAAACAGTAGGCAGCTGCTTTGCCAACACCATCCGAAAGGTCCTTGGCTAGGCAACGTCTTTGGCTAGGCTTGGTCGAGCAGGCAGCATTGGTCGTCTATTCAACCAAGGCTGGTAATGGCAAGAAAGGCATATCGGATACACTTGGCAATGAGAGGGACTTCCAAGCATGCCATTCATTAGATAAGGTATGTCTTGTCTTTTTTGAAATTGCTATTAGCTGTACTGTATCAAGGAAGGAGAAGCCAGATGTAGATGTAGTACTTTAGTTAATGAAGGAGATTTCCCACTAATGAAGGTTCCCACTGGGATCAATGACTGTAGTTGAGCTCTTTTATTCGGTTATCTCCCGCAGCTGGAAGGGAAATCTCAGGCTCCATCTCTTCCAATGTCCGCTACTATATCTATATAAATAATAAGTGAAGTATCCCGGTAAAGGATGAGCTCGAGATAAAGAGAAAAAGAAAGTAGCGCAAACAACAGGGTTGATCTCTCTCTCCCCCCTACAGCTAAGGTGATTCCGCCATCCAACGAACCTTGCGAACCACACCTTTCAATCATAACATAAGGAAGGTGAGAAAAGACTTTCCTGGGTCCATTAGATCGTACGCTGGGAGCGGAAATTTTCTTAGATGACTCAGACAAGACCTACATTCGAAATGAAATCTATCTATCTAAATAGAATCAGGAAATACTCAATTCTTAAAGTGAGCTCGAAAAAGCCTTAGCGTGACTTCGGGAAAACTATAACGAGAAGAGAGGCAGGGCGAGCGACTAACAGGAGGAAGGCCTGAGTCCATGATAAGTGCTTGTGTGATATGAATGCGAAGCATTCTTTCCTTATGTTGAGCATTACTTTTCTCAGGTTTTTACACTAATATGTGTGTTTTTATGTTACTTTTATGCAGGTAGGGTTCTGAGGCCGACTATGAAGGATATAGGCCAATGTGGATCATAAAGCACCAATTGTGGATGAAATTTTACTAAGGTTCTGACACGTCCGAATATGCTTGTGTGTACCGCAAGTGCACGGGTGTCGAAGTAATAAATACCCGGTGAGTCGGGTGAGTCGAATCCACATGGAACAGGGCTACTAGTACTAACTTCTTCTCCGCTATCTAGCCTAATGATAATGGGATAGTGTGGTGATCTAATGTGCGAAGAGATGAACACCGGAGACAAATATGCAAGGGTAAAATGGAAGAAGAATCTCAATCGAAGAAAGTGGGGTATTCGGGCATTGCTCCCCTAGGATTCGTGTATTAGGTACCGGATAAGCAAAGTGTTTCTATGATGAGTAAGTTAAGTCGTGGAAATCCAAACATAATCGGGTCTATCTCTAGATCATCGATACTAGTCCCCTACGAGGTCCCGGTGGAGAAATCGCTCAATCTCAACACCTCACACCACATATGACCGCAAAAGCACTCTAGGGATTCCAAATTGTGTATCCAATTCCCTAAAGATTGATCCAACCCCTAATTCCCGGCGAAGGATCCTAACCCCCTACAAGGTCCCGGCGGAGAAATCGAGCAATCTCACGCCTCCCACCAAATATGGTTGCATAGAGCTTAGGGAATTAAGATAGAATACACCAATCGGAGGGGAAAGGGGATACTTCACTATCTCATGATTCACCCTCTCAACCCTCTTCAATCTTGAGGTTCTAACCCTAATGGAGATCTCTCTCCCACCAAGGCAACAAATCATGCAAATCCAATCAACCACAAGGATTAATTAAACAAACAAGCAATGAGAATACAAGATTAAAAAACTTAATCAAACTCGGATTAAATAGAAACACTAAGCAAATCCACGAAAGATGAGAATCCTAGGGTTCACAAGCCCAAATACCATCTAGGGTTTTTAGCTCTCCATGGAGCAACATACAAAACACACCATCAATGAATGAAAGTACATTAAAACCATAGAAATAAACCCCTTATATATGAACCGATGGCCTTGATGGAGAGCTTCGACGTCTTGAAGGACCCACTCCGAAGCTAGGTTCACCGGTGGCTTCCTTTATGCTATGACGGAGGAGGAATCGATCAAAGTTGGTGACGAAGCGCCTCCAAAGCCATAAAGACCTCCTCTCCAAACCCCTAGCCGTCTCACCCCTCAAGAGCCGCACAAAAGATGAGAAAGAATAGGGCAAAACGGCTATTTATAGGCCTTAGATCGCGTCGTCACGTGCCCTCACGCCGCGCGTGTGGATTTTCCACGCGCCGCTGGGCTCGCAGAATTTCCACGCGGCGTGCGGAATTTCCACGTGGCCGCGTGAGCGATGTGAAAATTGCTACAGTGACTTTTTCACAAAACCGCGATCCGAACACTCTTCTCTTCAGGCCACATGTCCGGGCACACGTCCCATGTGGTAGGCTATAAAACTTTTTTCTTCATCGACGTATCTCCGAGAGGTCTTGCAATCTTCACAAAGAGAACGAATATGAAGATGTGGCTGCCTTTGTGCCCTTCCAACTAGTGAATTGACTTGAATCTTCTTGGAAGTCGCACACATCTCCACGTTTATGAACTGCTCTCGTGTCTTTGTCCTTGAATTGAACAAGAACTCCCAACATTGTGTCTAGAGGTACTGTAGCAATTTCACTGTGGCATTCATCGTAGCAAAATTGCATTCACGCACCCGGCGTGGCAATTCTTGCGACCCACGCGGCGCGTGGAAAATCCACACGCGGCGTGAGGGCACGTGCATGACGCGATCTAAGGCCTATAACAGCCGTTTTGCCCTATTCTTTCTCATCTTTTGTGCGGCTCTTGAGGGGTGAGACGCGACAGCTTTGGAGAGGAGGTCTTTGCGACTTTGGAGGCGCTTTCGTCACCAACTTTGATCGATTCCTCTTCCGTCATAGCATCAAGGAAGGCACCGGTGAACCTAACTTCGAGTGGGTCCTTCAAGACGTCGAGCTTTCCATCAAGGCCATCAGTTCATATATAAGGGGTTTATTTCTATGGTTTTAATGTACTTTCATTCATTGATGGTGTGTTTTGTATGTTGCTCCATGGAGGGTTAAAACCCTAGAGGGTATTTGGGCTTGTGAACCCTAGGATTCTCATCTTTTTGTGGATTTGCTTTGTGTTTCTATTTAATCCGAGTTTGATTAAGTTTCATTCTTGATTGTTTAATGCTTGCTTGCCTTATTGATCTTATGGTTATTTGGTTTGCATGATTTGTTGCCTTGGTGGGAGAGAGATCTCCATTAGGGTTAGAACCTCAAGATTGAAGAGGGTTGAGAGGGTGAGTCATGAGATAGTGAAGTGTCCCCTTTCCCTCCGATTGTGTATTCTATCTGCATTCCCTAAGCTCTATGCAACCATATTTGGTGGGAGGCGTGAGATTGCTCGATTTCTCCGCCGGACCTTGTAGGGGGTTAGGATCCTTCACCGGAATTAGGGTTGGATCAATCTTTAGGAATTGATACACGTTTGGAATCCCTAGAGTTCTTTGCGGTCATATGTGGTGTGAGGTGTTGAGATTGAGCGATTTCTCCACCGGGACCTCGAGGGGACTAGTATCGGTGATCTAGAGATAGACCCGATTATGTTTGGATTTCCATGACTTAACTTACTCATCATAGAAACACTTTGCTTATCCGCACCTAATACCGAATCCTAGGGGGAGCATCGCTCGAATACCCCACTTTTTACTCGATTGAGATTCTCCTTCCATTTTACCCTTTGCATATTCGTCTCCGTGTTCATCTCTTCGCACATTAGATCACCACACTATCCCATTATCATTAGGCTAGATAGCAGAGATGAAGTTAGTACTAGTAGCCCCTGCTCCCTCGTGGATTCGACTCACCGACTCACCGGGTATTTATTACTGACACCGCGTGCACTTGCGAGACACACACGCATATTAAGACGTGTCATGGTGATTGATGCTTCATGCTCGGCGGTGTTGCAAAAGAACATGCCGAACAAGAAGAAAGACCCGGGAAGCTTCATTATTCCGTGTAACATCGGCAACTTAGGTGTTGAAATGGCATTGGCGGATTCAGGGGCAAGCATCAACGTCATGCCATATACTTTCTTCCAAAAGCTAGGTTTGGGAGAGCCTAGGCCTACTCGGATGACTTTATAATTGGCAGACCGAACGGTGTGACATCTGAGAGGCATCATCGAAGACGTGCTTGTCAAGGTGGACAAGTACATTTCTCCGGTTGACTTTGTAGTGCTAGATGTCAATGAGGATGCAGATGTATCCTTGATACTTGGGAGACCGTTCTTGCGGACTTCCAAAGCATTGATTGACATGGACGATGATAGCTCACATTGAGAGTCCGAGACGATAAGCTCACTTACCGCCTTCTGTGAAGCCATGCAAAGCATTCTCTTGATTTTGATGACACTTTTGTATTTTTCTAGACACTCACCGATGAGATTGTTGATGAATATATACTGAAATGTTCAACCCGGATCCATATGAAGGTTTGTTCGACCAAGAGGAGAGCAATGAAGAAAGTACTTGATGCTTGGTTTGATCGGAGAGGAAACATCTACCCCGGGAATCTTGAAGAAGGTGCTCCGGAAAATGAAGAGGGCTCGAAGATGCCACCAAAAATGCCCCAAGACTGTTGGAGACGTACATGAGCCAAGAAAGTTGGACGAACCATTGTTAGGTGGTCCGAAGCCCGATAGTACACCCTCTACCCTCAAGAGAGTTTGCTCATCATGCTTTCAAGTTATGGGTAAGAGGGCAACCTTCATTCATGAACCCCCGTGAGGTAAGAAAGATACGTCAAGCTTAGTGACGTTAAACAAGCGCTTCTTGGGAGGTAACCCAAGTGTTTACTATTTTCGTACATTCTAGTTTAGTTGTTTGCATGAATAAACTGTTGAGTGTTGGTGATTCAATTTTTGAGTGTTTGTGCTGCGATTTTATTGTGGGTTTTTAGAAGAATACATTGTGTGTTTCGTTGAGAATTGGCGAAGTTTGGTCGTTTGAGTTCTATTTTGTGTTTTTATCTGGAATATTTTCCACAATAGGGCAGGATCTAAGTGTGTAAACATGTTCATACTAGTTCTGCAGAGCCTGCTGGTTTTTCTAAGTCATCCATTGAAAACACACGGGCGTGTGGAAATTCCACACGCCCATGGATGTGTACTGCGAGCTCATCCAGAGAAGGCACAGGGGCATTCGGCTGCCCCTGTGGTTGACCATGCGACCCGGGCGCACGCCTGCGGGTAATTTCCGCACGGCGTGAATCTCGCAGAGTTGGGCGATTTTCCCGAGAGCACATGCAGTGGTCGTGGACTCGCCCCTGTGGACAACCTTAGGAACCACGCACGGGCGGTACTTCTGAACGCCTGCAGGAAACTCTACAGGTTGCTCCTCCATCCCGAGAAAACACAGGGCGCAAGGGTGCCCTTGTGAGTTGGGGCATGTGAATGCCCACGCCCGTGGGGAATTTCCGCATGGGCGTGTGTGAAACTTGATATTTTTTCTTGGATGTCCAGGGAAGCCACATGGGCATGCGTCTTCCCCTGTGGGTCTTGCACACGGGCGTAGTTATTTTCCACACACCCATGTGAGATTATTCTAAGTCATTGAGAGTTTTACCCGAGTACGCCCCTCTGGAGTTTTTGATGTGAGACGCACGGGCATGCGGAATTTCCACACGCCCGTGTGGATACACAAAACGCCAGAAGTCGCAAGTTCTATTTAAAAAAGGATGGTTTCTCTCCCTCTTCGCGATTCCTGTTCACATGAAAACACTCTCACAGTACTCTCCGAGTCCATAGCGCCAGTTTGGTGAGATTTTAGCGAAGTTTTTCCGGCCGGCTCTTCATTTTCTTATTTCTCCTCATCGGTAATTTCGTTTTCATCATCTTATTCATCAATTCATGATTTCTATCGATTAATCTGATTAATAATGCTTCGTTTCTTCAATTGGAACAATGATTTATGTTTAGGACGAAATTAGAAGTAGTATTAAGTTGAATTTTTTGATTGTTGTTGCGTGGACGTGCGGTTCTCACGCCCCGTAGATCCACACGGGCGTGCGGAAATTGCACACGACCGTGTGGATTTCTGCAGTATTATCTTATCAACTTGTTTGATCAATTTTGTTTAAATTTTGCAGATCATGGCACTTAGGTCAAAGAAGCAAGCTGATAAGTGGCCATGTGAGTCATCATCTGAGCCCGAGGACATGCAATTTACGATTCCCGAACATCAGGTCCGTTATGAGCGATTGTCCAGTCTCCATTTCAGACAGACTCAATTTCTGGACACTACTATACTGCGGGAGCTTCAGCAGGGTGATGAGTTCACCAAGGAGATTGAAGATCTAGTCTCAGAAGATGGGTGGCGGCAGTTGTTGACGATTAGAGAGCCAACTATCTGAGAGTTTGCACTGAAGGTGCTCTCCTCATTCAAGTTTGATAGAGCGTATGCGAGCTTCGACAGTTTGGGCACCATTTAGTTCAGAGTATTTGGACGCCATCATAGCTTGAGCATTTCACAGTTTTCCATATTACTTGGTTTATATGAGGAGGCATTCACAGCTACAGAGGAGTATACACAGTTGGCTACTGATTATCCTGGAACCTTGACCCCGCAGAGGGCTTACAGAGTGCTATGTGGTCATGGTCAGTACGAGCCGAGGGTGTCCAAGGCCACGTGCCTTTCCCGCCCTGCATACAGACATTTGCAAGCCATCATGAGTAGGTCGGTGAATGGTCATGGTGACGATGATCGGTGTCTTAAGCCATCGAGTCAGCTGTACTTGTACTCGATGGTAGAGCTGCATGCATTCACTTAGGGCACATCCTAGCTGATTACATCAGACATCAGAGACAATATGCTAGACTAGGGGCGATCTTCTTGGGCCCTTACATTACGAGTTTAGTGCTGGGCATGGGTCTCTTGGATTCAATTCACGGGGCCGAGAAGACAAGTGTACCCGCTCCCTTGGGTCTAGAGACGATGTGATTGATGCGCATGGTCCGCAGGGTCCGGACAAGGGTTTTTACTTTAGTCCTGCCAGCCCCAGAGATAGCTGAGGATGAAGATGATGAAGCCGGAGCATCTCAGCTCGCTCTCGAGCCTTAACCAGCATCGATGGAGACCGAGGCACCTCCAGCGGCCGAGGAACCACCCCAAGTGCGTATGTTTTCACCATCTCGAGCCAATGATTGCTTTGAGAGGCTCAAGAATGCTATAGGAGTGGCCCGAGCCGAGGTTACCGAGATTAGGGCTACGCAGGTGACACGCGTCCAAATATGCGTGTAAACCGCAAGTGCATGGGTGTCGAAGTAATAATTACGCCGGTGAGTGGGTAGTCGAATCCACAGGGAACAGGGCTACTAGTACTAACTTCTTCTCTGCTTTCTAACCTAATGATAAATGGAAAGGTGTGGTGATCTAATGTGTGAAGAAATGAGTACCGGAGACAAATATGCAAGGGTAAAATGGATGGAGATCTCAATCAGTAAAAGTGGGGTATTTGGACAATGCTCCCCCCTAGGATTCAGGTATTAGGTACCGAATAAGCAAAGTGTTTCTATGATGAGTAAGTTAAGTTGTGGAAATCCAAATATAATCGGATATGGCCTCCCGATCACCGATACCAGTCCCCTACGAGGTCCCGATGGAGAAATCGCTCAATCTCAACACCTCACACCACATATGACTGCAAAGCACTCTAGGGACTCCAAGAGTTGTATCCGATTCCTAAAGATTGATCCAACCCCTAATTCCCGGTGAAGGATCCTAACCCCCTACAAGGTCCCGGCGGAGAAATCTCTCAATCTCACGCCTCACACCAAATATGGTTGCATAGAGCTTAAGGAACGGAGATAGAATACACTCAATCGGAAGGGAGAGGGACACTCCACTATCTCATGACTCACCCTCTCAACCCTCTTTAACCTTGAAGTTCTAACTCTAATGGAGACCTCTCTCACATCAAAGTAACAAATCATGCAAATCCAATCAACCACAAGGATTAATTAAACAAGCAAGCAATGAGAATACAAGATTAAAAACTTAATCAAACTCGGATTAAATAGAAACACTAAGCAAATCCACAAAAGATGAGAATCCTAGGGTTCACAAGCCCCAAATACCCTCTAGTGTTTTAGATCTCCATGGAGCAACATACAAAACACACACCATCAATGAATGAAAGTACATTAAAACCATAGAAATAAACCCCTTATATATGAACTCGATGGCCTTTGATGGAGAGCTTCGACGTCTTGAAGGACCCACTCGAGCTAGGTTCACCGGTGGCTTCTTGATGCTATGACGGAGGAGGAATCGATCAAAGTTGGTGATGAAGCGCCTCCCAAAGCCGCAAAGACCTCCTCTCCAAACCCCTAGCCGCCCTCACCCCTCAAGAGCCGCATAAAAGATGAGAAAGAATAGGGCAAAATGGCTATTTATTGGCCTTAGATCGTGCCCGCTCACATGCCCTCATGCGCCTGGTGGATTTTTCCACGCCGCCGCGGGTGCAGAAATTTTCACGCGGGCGCGTGGAATTTTTCACGGGCGTGGAATTTCTAGCGGGCGTGAAGAGTAATTTTGATACAGTGCTTTTCGCGAAACGTGGTCCAATCACTCTTTCTTGAGGCCACATGTCCGGGCACACGTCCATGTGGTAGGCTATAAAACTTTTCTTCATCGATGTATTTTTGAGAGGTCTTGCAATCTTCACAAAGAGAAGAAACATGAAGATGTGGCTGCCTTTGTGCCCTTCCAACTAGTGAATTGACTTGAGTCTTGTTGGAAGTTGGCACACATCTCCACGTTTATAAACTCCTCTCGTGTCTTGGTCCTTGAATTGAACAAGAACTCCCAACATTATGTCTTTATAGCCCATCTTTGCTTCCTTTTTTTACTCTTCAGGGCATTCACAACCTATATGCATAAAAAGAACACCAAATACACAATATGAGACATAAACCATAGTAAAAATGATGCTCAATGCATGTAAAACATATAAAAAAATATGTCTACTCAAGCATTTATCAGATGGGCCACTCAAGACACGTAGTTCATGGCACGCTTTTGACATATTACAGCAGATCCTAGAGCAAGACGTTGCTCTCATCGCTTTGTCCTGCACTGAGGACCCTTCCGGCCCCTGCCGGTTCCTCCAAAGCACCTCCATCCTCGTCTCCGAGCCAATAGACCCACCATGTGCTTCCACTTCAGACAGACAGATCAAAGGAGCCCCGAGAGCAAAGACCGACACTTGACTTCTTTTTTTCTTTACTTCCATGCATTTTATTTTATCTTTCTTCATCTTAGACTTGTTCACTCATAAAGGATTTTCCTTCTGAGTTTATGTTATTTTGCATTTATCGAGTTGTATTCATTGCTCTATCTTTTTATATACACTCGAGTTATTTTTGTTTTTTTATTGAACTTTACTCGAACCCCCTCGTATGCGTGCATGATGGTCTTGTCTTCATGGGAATTGACACTTAGTCATGGGCACGGCCAAGATGCTTAGGAACTTGGCCGTGTGAGCTTCACAACCCGTTGGAACACTACTCCCATTGAATTAGCTTCATCAAACGCAACACTAGGAGTCAAGGGAGTATTGTTTTGATTGCTTCTCCCACATCTATTTTTGAATGATATATTTTGAGTGAGTTTTCCTGTGTACATTGAGGATAATGTACAACTTAAGTGTGTGTGTGGGGAGTTTCATAACGCGCACATCTTTTCTATTGTTCTTGATTGATATATTCTCATCATAGCCAATGGCGGTTCACCTTAGTTGCAATGATTGTATTCTTAAGTCTAGGAGAATTGTTAACATTGAATGTCTTCATGCTCTAGTTCTTGCTTGAATTTTTAGGAATTTTTGCCAGATTTACACTTAGTACACAACTCACTCTATGAACTCTATTGGAAACACATGTTTGATGTTAAAGGGACTAGTTAGGTTTACTCTTTTGAAAAAAAGTCGATACTAGTTATGCCCTAATGAGAAAAATAGTTTTTATCGCTTTATTTGTGTTTGTTGGGTGGACGAGAGCTACCACCTATGAAGTATGAAGCTACTTTCACAAGTCAGATACTAGTTATGCCGTAATGAGAGAAAGAGCTATCTCATAGGATGAGTGAAAGCTACCACTGGGTAGAAAGAGCTACCACCTCGAAAGTGTGAAAGCCACCTTAGCGGCCGCTTTGGAAAGGGCTGCCTTAGAGGAATGTGTGAAGCTACTACCATCTTTTAAAATTTTTATCACTTTTGTAGATAAATAAGTCCCTTGTACTTAGAACTTTGAGGAGTATAACTTGGGGTGCTTTGAGTGAGTTCACACACTTACACGAAATTCGGGTTTGTTGTCCTTTTTGATTCAAGTTTTTAGCTAGAGCATTGATTTTTTTCGTATTTAGTGTTAAAAATTTTTCCTTACTTGTAGAATACATTCTTTGTATACCTCGGTGAACCTAAGGCCAAGCACTTTCAATATTTTTCTTCATTGATGCACGTAATGTTTAATTTTTTGCATGAGGACAAGCAAAAGCTTAAGTGTAGGGGAGTTTGATAAGTGCTTGTGTGATATGAATGCGAAGTATTATTTCCTTATGATGAGCATTACTTTTCTCAGGTCTTTATACTAATATATGTGTTTTTATGTTACTTTTATGCAGGTAGGGTTGTGAGGCCGAGTATGAAGGAAATAGCCCAATGTGGATAATAATGCACCAATTTTGGAGGAAATCTTACTAAGGTTCAAACGCGAAGACATAGGTCAGGTGTGAGATGCTAGAGTGTGTGCCAACCTCCTCGTATTCGAGTGGGCACATCCATTTGGAGGGGCACAAAGTCAGTCACATTCGAGCATTCCGACTTATGCACATAGAACAAGAGCTCCACCAACGTGTACACCATTGAAGAAGCAAGTGATCCACGACACGAACGTGTGCCCGTTTGTGTTACCCTGATGAAAGTATGGAATTCAGGAGTATTTCCGGTAGAGTGGAAATTATCCACGCCCATGTGGAAATTCCACAGGGGTGTGTGACATCACACACACCCATGTAGTCGCCCGATTCCAGCACTATTTAAAGCCAATTTCAGCCCCGATTTCAATATTCTTTTCTCCATCTTTTCCCTAACTAGTGAGAAGGCATCGGCTAGGGTTTCGAGGGGTATTGGCCAAGGTTTTGGAGAAGTTCTATGGCTCCGACATCGTGATTCCATTAGGAAGAAGGTTGGTAGGGGAGCTTCGATCGAGGCGTATCCTATACCGGACGAAGGAATCCTTGGACGATGAGTAGAGGACTCTCCACAAGATCATCGACACGATCATCGAGGGGGTTTCTTTATGGATTCATTGCTTTTACATTCGATTTCTTTGATTGTACGAAGCTCCATGGAGAGCTAAACCCCTAGTGGGTGCTTGAATGATTGTGAACCCTAGGATGTATTCGTTTCATTGAACTTCTTTATTATGCTTTCAATAAATTGATGTTTATTGTGAGTTCCAACCTTGAATGTTTAATTGTATGAACATTTCCCCTAGAGTGACACTAGGGTTGAGAGTTCTTGTTGGTAACCTTGTGAGTGAGTGACACAGCACGAGCGTTAGACAATGCTATGTTGGAGAGGGTTGAGAGGGTGAGTCGAGAGGTACAGGAGCGTCCCCTTTCCCTTCCGGCGTGATAGATTCTACCTCCGTTCCTTGAGTTCTTTACGAAGAGATTCTACCTCCATAATAGAGTGAGTGGTCTAAGGGATGAACCTCCGCTGGGGCCTACTTGCGCGTGCAATGGAGTGAAGCGTTGAGAGGATCTTAGTATCTAGGGCTTAATTGTGGCTAGGGATCTTCCGCCTGGACCAAAGCATTAGGAAGAGATTTATCACTTGGAATCCCTAGAGCTCATTGAAACTCTATGCGAGTGCGAGGTGTTGAGATTATTCGATTTCTCCTCCGGGACATGTATAGAGTTAGGCATAGTTGACCTTAGATTTGGGACTATGTATGTAAGGATTTCCATGACTCACCATGGCATTGATTAGGAAGTATAATAGAGAGTTCTTGCACTTGAAATGATTATCCTAGGTGAAGCATCATCCGAGTACCACATCTTTATCGATTGCCTTGCCCTCTTCTTTATTCTTGCTCTCTCACTTGTTGCTTTTATTGTTGAGAATTGAATCAATTTCGCAATAATCACTATTGATCTTTCATATAGCTAAGAACCAAATTAAGTATTTTCACTCCCTACTTCCTGTGGATTCGACCCCGCTCACCCGGGATTATTACTTCGATAAACCCTTGCACTTGCGGGATATACGCAAGGGGACCTTGTCAGTCCACAGCTTGTGAGACAGGTCTTGGTCTATCCAGTCAACCTATTATACGTCAATTTCCTTCTGAGGCGTTGATACCAAGTTAAAAGACAAAGACTTTCTTTTCCGTGAAGGGAATGTCAATTGGTTGCTGATTAAGGTAAGGTGCAGAACAGATGAAGACCTTGAAGAAGACTTACCCGATAACGAACCTTGCGCCTTCAAACTTTTTTTTTATTCTTCTAGATTAGGATATGTGAATAAAAGAATCCATAGTCCCAGTTGGTCCCCATCGATTTGGATACCTTTCGGATAAGACAAGACTCTATAATCTTCCCTAGGAGAAAAAACCTCAAAAAATTTATATGATTGAATAGCCTGAGCCTAGACTAGCGAAGAAGGATACCAGACCTAGTACTAGAATACGATAAACAAACTGGCCTTTTACTGGGCATCACGTTCCTCAATGGCCAACTAGGAGCACGGAAGCGATTGAAGCATGCCCAGGCTAATACAATGGATCAATGCAGGGGAGACTAGCCGAGAAGGCTAAGCTAGCAATCAGCTATCGTACACCAGCGGAGTCTAGTCTTCTTATCGAGATGAGCACGAGTGGTCAATGAGATCATACAACCTAAGCCTGGGCCTACTGTTATGTGTTTCGATCCTTTCAGTGAGAGCTTGTGACCATCGCAGTGACCGCAGTATGCTTAATCGACTGTCTCTAAAGAATCCTTGGAAAAATGTTTGAAAGTTCAGTTAGATTACAGTGAGTCAGTGTACCTTACTTTTGAACTCTTCCAAGAGATTAATGAATCAAACCCCCATCCTTCATGTAGAATTCTCTAAGTAAGAGGGATATTGATGAGTGCGATCCGCAAGTGCACGGAGTCGTCAAGTAATACCTCTCGTGCGAGCACGAGAGGGTCGTATTCCCCAGGCCCAAGGATCTACCCTTACTTCCTCTTCGCTTATTGTCTAGTCGATGCAGTTCGAAAGGTTTCTCTAATCTATTAATTTAAATAAGATAACTACAAGTGGAGACTAAAATATGGAGAGGGTATAAAAATCGGGGAAAGGAACGGTCACGGATGCGGATTCCCTAGGGGCTACTAAAGTGCACAGGGATGCTAAGAATGTCATGCAATTGAAGGTTTGGACCTAGAGATTTCCTAGATTAGGTCAACCCGATGGTCACGCCATTGACCCCTCGTCCCATACAAACAAATCCAAGCAACAAATCCATGCAAACAACTACAAATGGCATAATAAAAACTCCCTCAAACAATGGAAGAAGGAAGACAAGCCAAGCTAGGTGGAAAGGCTTCCACGGACGCCTGCAATGGGGAGCGGCTTCCCTCGCTGCTCTACAAACTCCCCAAAGAAGAGATCGATGAAGATCTAGCCAAATCCGAGCTTCTCCCTTAGATTTCCCTTCTCCAAAACATGTAATCTTGCCTCTCAAACACCGGTGAAAATCGGCTTTGAAGAACTCTCCCAAAAACTCCTCTCCCCGCCCTAGAAGAAATCAGCTTCTTATATACCCCGTCAGTCCATCGCGGGCTCCATGCGGGCGCATGGAGCCCGTGAAGCCTCACGACCAAATGCCCAAAAACCCGCCGTGCTACAGGTGCTCGACCATGAGTGTTTTTACTACAGGACTTTTTAATACATTGTTTTTTTCTACAGTCCCCGAGGCTTGAGAATTCTGAAGAACCTCACGGGCATCCATGCGGGCGCATGGAGCCCGTGGAAAACTCCCGACCAAAAAGGCAGCAAAGAAGGACAATGACTCGCCATGGCGTCGCTACAGAGTGCCGGGACCCCAAAAATGCCGCTTTTTGATGTCGAATTCATCCGATTTGCATTTTTTTAAGCATTGTTTGACTCATTTAAGACCCTGCAACATCGAAAATAACCAATTTAGACATAAACGGGCATCAATTCGTTAACATGTTCACAAATAATACAAGATTAATACATATAAAATACATACATTTAGGCGTTTATCAGATATCTTATTGATATTCATCGTGGATAGAAATTCAGGCATTAAATTCCCACATGAGACTAATCTATTTTGATTTTTTATGACATACTGTAAAACTCACTATTGATTTGAAAGGGCTGATGCTGGAGCTTGTTCATAACACTACAAAGTGCCTTGTAGTCTCCTCCTTTGCCAATATCAATATGAAAATTCTTCATGTTATCACTACATAAGAGTCGGTAACGATATAATATTTCACCTGTGGGTCCACTTAAGTACCCCCCTGAGAGATCCGAAAGAGTTCTAGGATTTACCCCCACTGGACATGCACTTGTCTAATCTAGAGGTCTGCTTACCATTGGTAAATTGAGCTTTACCGGTAGTAATGAAATACCAAAGTTGCAAACAACGTAGAGATGAGTAGGAAGATAATATTTTTCTCCTTTCTTAATGCTCACAGCTTCCCCAGACAAACTACTAATATATTGGATCAATTTTCTGGACTCCATGAATTGTACTAAAGCGGCTTCGAATGGGTAAAGATTAGCTAATTTGGTTTTTTTCACTGAATGTCCAAGCTTTCAGAGATGAAAAATCTAGTTTACACCTTCTGCATTTAAATAATTTTTATTGTAAGCGACCGAATTTCTCTAAGTGTTCAACCAAAGTAGCAACACAAACCATAACCTGGGAATCATCGGGGTTAAAAACAATTGCTAGAACATGAACTATTAGTGCCTCAAGCATATATTGACCAAACTCAGAAAGCAATTCCATATCATCAGCTTCAAGCCGTCATTTCCTAAGATAGTCCCTAGCACATTCTAGTTCCTTCCCAATTAAAAGTTTGATAATGTTTTTAGTACTACTATAGATCGATTCCTCATCAAAGTTCATAGTTTTATCCTCAATAGTAATTTGGAGATCACGTAATTCGTCTTCAGTTAATTTACATTTTTTGCTTTCTAAACGGGAAAACACTTTTTCTTTGTATAAGGCAGAATTAGATGCTTTATAGTTTGTTCAACTTTGTGGTTCTTTTTTGCTCAAATAATATTGGTAAAACTCCTCCCAAAACCTTATTAATTTGTTTTTATCTTCATCTTTTAATGGCAAATCACTCAATGAGTTTGTAACGCCAAGTATTGTTGGATACCGTAGAAAAGAACCTTATATTTATGTATTTGTTCATTTGTGATTTATTAAAAGAGTTATTGGGATTTTCTTCCCGCGCTAACTTATTTGACCGTAGCATATCTATAGTTATTCTCCTACATAGGGTCTCTTCTTAGATTAGAGCAGTCGTCCCTACCCCTGGACATCAGATTAAATTTTCACACCTATACAATTGCGATGAGAGTCCCTCAGCACCACACAGTCTGAGGACATACAGCAAGAGAATGACATTGGATAGAGATGTCTATCCTTCTCGGATTTTCCTAATGGTGCCACTACCTGGTGAAAATTCGAAGAGCTGATCGACCCTCTACGAAAACTAGAGACAGACTCAAGTATAAGTGATCACACTTTTACTCTAAAGGGGCACTTTTAGAGGAGGGGACTTTCCTTTTTAGGTATAAATGATCACACTTTTACTCTAAAGGTGTACTTTTTCCTTCCTGCATTTAGAAGCCGATTGGATCTGATCCAGTATCCACTTGAAGGAAGCATGGGGTGACTGCTGCTCCACCTTCCCAAATAGTAGAGTTGCAAGAGGCTAGAGAGCTATGAGATCGATTTTCTTCTTATAGATGATTCAAAAGAGTATGGAAGAGTGGAGCATACTTGCCTTGTAACTACTGCACCAGAAGAAAAGGACATGGGACAAGAAGAAGCCCTCTTTGAAAGCCGCAAATCCCTTCCTTTTGAAATTGAAAGTGGATCCCCCTCTTCCGTTATGCTGAACTGAGATCCAGTCTTATGGACCTGACCTTCAAGCAATCTTGTCTTTCCCGTAGCTCAGCTGGTAACCCTAGAGGAGATAGGACAGCAAGAGAGAAGGACATTGGGCGATCCACAACCCTACTTGAGATTGGTTGACATTAACATACGGGCATGTTATACTTTTAAATAATAGGCCTTCTCTTATCTATATCTACATAGAAAGAGTTAATTTAATACGTGTGCTTGGGAGTCCTTAAACCATGATCTTACCATGACTGCAATTTTAGAGAGATGCGAAAGTACAAGCCTATGGGGTCTCTTCTGCAATGGTATAACCTGCACTGAAAACCATCTTTACATTGGATGGTTTGGTGTTTTGATGATCCCGACCTTATTTTATTGACCGCAACTTCTATATTTATTATAGCCTTCATCACTGCTTCTCCTGTAGATATTGATGGTATTCGTGAACCTCTTTCTGGATCTCTACTTTATGGAAACAATATTATCTCTGGTGCCATTATTCCTACTTCTGCAGCTATAGGTTTGCATTTTTTCCCGATATACATGGGAAGTAGCATATTGGTTATACTATACAATGGTGGTCCTTATGAATTAATTGTTCTACACTTCTTACTTGGTGTAGCTTGTTATATGGGTCGTGAGTGGGAACTTAGTTTTCCGTTTGGGTATGCGTCCTTGGATTGCTGTTGCATATTTCAGCTCCTGTTGCAGCTGCTACTGCTGTTTTTCTTGATCTATCCTATTGGTCAAGGAAGTTTTTCTGATGGTATGCCTTTAGGAATTTCTGGTACTTTTAACTTTATGATTGTATTCCAGGCAGAACACAATATCCTTATGCACCCATTTCACATGTTAGGCGTAGCTGGTGTATTCGGCGGCTCCCTATTTAGTGCTATGCATGGTTCTTTGGTAACCTCTAGTTTGATCAGGGAAACCACTGAAAACGAGTCTGCTAATGAAGGTTACAAATTCGGTCAAGAGGGAGAAACTTATAATATCGTAGCTGCTCATGGTTATTTTGGTCGATTGATCTTCCAATATGCTAGTTTCAACAATTCTCGTTCTTTACATTTCTTCTTGGCTGCTTGGCCTGTAGTAGGTATTTGGTTTACTGCTTTGGGTATTAGTACTATGGCTTTCAACTTAAATGGTTTCAATTTCAACCAATCCGTAGTTGACAGTCAAGGCCGTGTCATTAACACTTGGGCTGATATCATTAATCGTGCTAACCTTGGTATGGAAGTAATGCATGAACGTAATGCTCACAACTTTCCTCTAGACTTAGCTGCTGTTGAAGTTCCATCTACAAATGGATAAGACTTTTGTCTTAATGTATATGAATCTCAGAATAATAAATACAATAAATAATGATGAATGGAAAAAATAGAAAATCCTTTAGTTAGATAAGGGGCGGATGTAGCCAAGTGGATCAAGGCAGTGGATTGTGAATCCACCATGTGCGGGTTCAATTCCCATCGTTCGCCCATCACATTATTGAAAATTTATAAAATGAAATTTAAAATATTCCTATTTATTTATTTAGTGACAAAGAAGAAAAAGCGTTACTTCTCAAAGAGAAATTTCCCGCCCTTTTCCTACTTCTTCTTCCAAAGCATACGGCTTTCTAGATGTATATGATGATATCTAGACAGATGGATCTTATATGAATCGTATGATAAAGTACCACATGAGTGGATATATAGGAATCCAAATCTGCCAAATCACTCATGTTATGATCTTCTACATCCTAGGTCTCCCCATTCCGTCATCTGGCTTATGATCTTCATGTAGCATTCAGACCAATTGACTCTATGAAATTACGTTGATACTTCCACATATTGCGGGTAACGTAGGAGACATCTCTATTTTCCCCCCTAGGATCTTTATAATTACCATTACTTAGCTTTCAATTCGCCTGTGACCATCAAATTAAATGTGAATAACCCGTCTTCTTCTCTTTGAAAGAAGGGGTGCTTCCGGTTCTGTGCGTGCTTCAAACAATTTTGTCTTCCCCATATTTCCATATCTCTAGAGTCAATAATTTTCTATGAGGAACTACTGAACTCAATCACTTGTTGCCGTTACTCAACAGTTTTCTATTGAGATCTATCCCATAGAGGTACTCAATTTGGATCAGTGATCGATTTCTAGGGTTCGTCATAAACCTAATTTAATTGGGTACTTCCAATTATGTAAATCAATAGTTCAAACCGCACTCAAAGGTAGGGCATTTTCCATTGATATACGAACTTCTGTACTAGAAACAATGGTATCTCCAATTATAGCCCCTCTGGGATTTCAAATATATCTCTTTTCACCATCCCCATAGTATATGAGACAAATGTTTGCATTTCGATTAGGGTCATATTCTATGGTTATGATTCTACCAGATATGTCTACTTCATTCCATCGAAAATAGATTTAATGGTATAGATGCTTATGACCTCCCCCTCTATACCCTGCGGTAATGATTCCTCTAGCATTACGACCTTTACCACAATGATGCTTTCCATAGATCAAATTATTTCATGGATTGGATTTCACTTGACTGTCCACGGCTCCATTGGGTATGCTCGGGGTAGAAGTGTAGTATAAATGTATCGCCCTCTTCTTTATTAAATGAAGTATGTATTTTCCATAAAGTTCTTTTTTCTATAAGAGGTGTAATAGAATAACCCGGTTGAAGGGTCTATAATGCATTGTATGTCCCATAATAGGTCCCATTCTTCTACCCTTTCTCGGGAGTCGATGACCATATTACATTGACACAAAAGAAGAGTTCGACCCAATGCTTTATTTCTGTCCTAGTTGATTCTGATTCGACATTAGAAGTATATTGATTCTTCCCCAATAACCGAATACTTTTTTCTGTAAACACTGCACATTTTATTACATCCATAAATCATTTTCTTCCCCCAATATCCAAGGAGATTCAAGTCAATTTACTAGTTGGAAAGGCACAAAGGCAGCCACATCTTCATGTTCCTTCTCTTTGTGAAAATTGCAAGACCTCTCAAAGATACGTTGTTGAAGAAACGTTTTATAGCCTACCATATGGATGTGTGCCCGGACATGTAGCCTCAAGAGAAGAGTGTTCGGATCGCGTTTTTGTGAAAAAGTACTACAGTCAATTTTTGCCCTATTGACGTGTGCGGACATGTGGCCTCAGAAACGTTTTATAGCTCTGCTCACGCGGCCGCATGGAAATTCCTGCAGCCAACGTGGGCGCGTGAGGGCACGTGACAGACGCGATCTAAGGCTTATAAATAGCCGTTTTGCCCTATTCTTTCTCATCTTTTGTGCGGCTTGAGGGGTGAGACGGCTAGGGGTTTTGGAGAGGAGGTCTTTGCGGCTTTGGAGGCGCTTCGTCACCAACTTTGATCGATTCCTGCTCCATCATAGCATCAAGGAAGCCACTGGTGAACCTAGCTTCGGAGTGGGTCCTTTAAGACGTCGAAGCTCTCGATCAAGGCCATTAGTTTCATATATAAGGTGGTTTATTTCTATGGTTTTAATGTACTTTCATTCATTGATGGTGTGTTTTTGTATGTTGCTCCATGGAGAGCTAAAACCCTAGAGGGTATTTGGGCTTGTGAACCCTAGGGATTCTCATCTTTTTGTGGATTTTGCTTAGTGTTTCTATTTAATCCGAGTTTTGATTAAGTTTTTAATCTTGTATTCTCATTGCTTGCTTGTTTAATTAATCCTTGTGGTTGATTGGATTTTGCATGATCTGTTACTTTGATGTGAGAGAGGTCTCCATTAGAGTTAGAACTTCAAGGTTAAAGAGGGTTGAGAGGGTAAGTCATGAGATAGTGGAGTGTCCCCTCTCCCTTCCGATTGAGTGTATTCTATCTCCGTTCCCTAAGCTCTACGCAACCATATTTGGTGTGAGGCGTGAGATTGAGAGATTTCTCCACCGGGACCTTGTAGGGGGTTACGATCCTTCACCGGGAATTAGGGTTGGATCAATCTTTAGGAATCGGATACACCTCTTGGAATCCCTAGAGTGCTTTGTAGTCATATGTGGTGTGAGGTGTTGAGATTGAGCGATTTCTCCACCGGGACCTCGTAGGGGACTAGTATCGGTGATCGGGAGGCCGTATCCGATTATATTTGGATTTCCACGACTTAACTTACTCATCATAGAAACACTTTTGCTTATTCGGGTACCTAATACCTGAATCCTAGGGGGAGCATTGCCCGAATACACCACTTTTACTAATTGAGATCTCCATCCATTTAACCCTTGCATATTCATCTCCAGTATTCATTTCTTCGCACATTAGATCACCACACCTTTCCATTTATCATTAGGTTAGAAAGGAGAAGAAGTTAGTACTAGTAGCCCCTTTCCCCGTGGATTCGACTACACTCACGGGTAATTATTACTGACACCCTGCACTACGGTTTACGCATATTGGACGCGTGTCAGGCGCTTTAACCATTCAACCATGGATGCGCTAGCGAGTGAACTAGGTGTTTTTTTTGGTAGAGCCGAGGATCAGTTCAAGAAAGAACGTCAAAGAAAGGTGATTGAGACTTCTCCTTCGATTGAGATGGAGACTGAAAAAGATGCTTCGGAAGGGTGTTTTGGCTCACAATAAAGCTAGGGTCCTGATCGAGCAAGACGTAGTCCTATCTATCTACCTCTCCAGACACAATATCTTGAGTACCTATGATGGTTACTACATCTGCTGGCATGTGATGTTTGGACATAGAATCGAGTCCTTTGTGAATGGGCAGAGCCAGGTGCTCTTATTTTACAACGCTGGGGACGATTGCTTCCATTACTGACAAGAAAAACCCCAAATTCTCCTTTTGGTGCTTTAACTGCATTATAGGTAGAAGGAGCTGGTACGGAAAAACCTTCTGTATAAGGTTCGAAATGGTGAATTGAGGTAGAGTAGACCGATGATCCTGTAGTAATTTTGCCGGCTATTGAAAGAAAAGGCTTGCATCTGCTCCCCCTAAACTATAATCGGTCCCATCTCTCTCCAGACCTAACGTGGTAGTTTCCCATCATAGGGCTTTCTATCTATAGATTGACCATTACCTACCAAGGATCCCATTCGTTCAGAACTCAGTTGACTACTTCTATAGATAAGGCGGAGCACCCTTGGTTCAGCATTATAGCACATAGGCTTCGGCCCTACTACAGCGCTTCGCTAATGCGTTGCATTGTCAGCTTTGCTACCGACGCTTCATCTTAAGTGCTTCGCTACCGAGGCTCAGCATAAAGGACGCTCCTATCCATAGAAGGGCTTCGCTAACGCTCGGCTAAGTTGTTGAACCCTCGCGCTGACCGTTCACTTTCTCAGTAGCAAAAGCCCTTCTCTTTGGCCCTTAAGTATAAGTAGAAGGACAAGAAAGAGATTCTTGGTTTTCTTGCTCCCGCTTCCTCATCTGCGCTCGTCAAGCCAACTTAGCTTTTTGGGAGGTGAAATAGCGGTTGAAGTGGACATTTCAAAATAACAGCATCGAAGATATATATAGAAAGATATATCTTTCTCTATATATAAGGTCACGGTTATCCCGGACTGCGTTCCGAAAAAAGTATCTACTTGACAGAAAGGGAGGGCACTCTCATGTTTCAACCCCACGTTACTTTGATAGTTGTGGGGCACTGTGTATATACAGCCTCTAAGAGTTGCAAGTGAATGGGGCCGGTGCGTGATGAATGGAAGGGTTCATCAAGCCATTTTTCTCCTCAACCCCGTAAAGAAAACAATTTAGGAGGAGGGGTACTTTACTAAACTAATAGGCGGCAATTGCATCGCACCTGACTGTGAGGGACCTCTCGAGACCTTATGTTTACTTCGTAACTAGTGGCCGGTTTCCTGTTCCCATCGTGAAAGCCTTTTCCCAGTGCGCGGAGCCCCAACGAGGAAGGTGTTAGTGCTTTCTAATGGGGTCTATAATGCTAATCCCTCTCTTTGTGCCGGGAAGAAAATAAGAAAACGCGAAGCATTCTCTTGGTTTCCCAACCTGTTGTTGCTTCTAAAGGCTGCCCTCTCTCGGCTGGATTTTGGTCCAGCCTACTATGAGGATCCCGTATCCCGTACATTGTTTTTCCCCCTCCTGGGTTCTCGTGGTTCCTATGTCGCCGACTTTCCTTGTCTTTTTCTTTTAGTGCTTCGACTCGAAGCGATACTTGACGCTAGTTCAGTGGATAAGATGGATGCGCTACAGCTCACTCAAGAATGGGACGGCAGTGGTCCGCCGGTAAGCTCATTCTGATCTTCGACGCAGTACATTGGAATCCTGAAGCACCACCACGAACGCTACCGCGCGTGCGCCTGTGGTGCGGTAAGGCACCACCCTTTTGTGCCAGCAGCCAACTCCGGTGTGTCAGCTTAGTTATCCTCATCAAGTCACAACCTTGATGTCTAGCTTCCCAACTGGTAGACGGGTACTCTTTCCCCAGATCAATGAAAAAGGGAGAAGTCAGTTTCTTCTTCCGAAGAATCGGAAGCGAAGCGCTATGCCGGGGCGAGGGGACGGGAAAGAAAACTCTTCCGAAGAAAGATCTTGGGGTTCCCAATGATTCTCAACCCCTAATGAGATGCGCCAACCCCGGGATGCTTTACTCCTAACCCCACGATGGTTCCGAGACAGAACTTAACCTAAGTCTCAGTTAAGAACGGCGATGATCTACGTTTCGTTTCACACGGCGTACGATTCCATGGATAGTTTCATTCGACATCATGATGGAGGTCATAGCTTACGATCATCGGCTTTAATCATGCCACAAGGCATTTGATTAGGGCATTGCACAATGATCCGAACACTTTGTCACACCTCTTCGATACGGATACAGTAACGATCATAGCAATCTCCTCTGGTACCTACTGGTACATCAAGATCCGATTGGTCATGAATATCATAAGGTGCTACTCTTTGCGAATCCCAGTATAGCCAAGGTTAGGATGGGTAGGCCCACCACTTCACTTTCACTTAGGCCTGGGCCAAGTCAGTGGGGGAACCCTGTCGGGCTCCTTCCCCCCAAAAAAAGAAATTGTACGTGGGAGTTTCCCTTTATACGGCTCGAATCATTCTCAGATGCCCCGAGAGGCATCCTTTCCCTTTGGGGTACGCAAACGAGCACCGGCCATAATAGCAGGGAACTATGACCAATAGAGTCAGACACAGAGCGTCATCTTTGTTTTTTCTTGTGATGGTTGAGGAGTTTCTTTCTCTGAGGGTGCGGGATGCTCGAGGAGTCCATGCCTTCCGTACCACCACAAAGTCGTTCTTGGGCCGATCCCGCTCCTAAATATAAGAGAGGGATAGGGGGAAGGGGGCCGGGCCTCTCATATAAATAGGGTTATAGAAAGAGAACCCGTCCACCTATTTTCATTCGATGTTCCGGGGCGCCCGATTCGAGGGACGAATTCGGCGAGCTGATCTGCTTTGATCCAGGAGAAAGCCTAGTCAGCCACCTTTTCGGAGCAGGTCACGTGACCTACAGCTCGGCCTTCACTTTTTGAGACTTCCTCTACCCACATCTCTATGTGTCCGCAGCACTTCCATATGGGGAAAGATGGCCTTACCATGTTCCATCAATAGCACCTAACCTATGCCGATTTTGGCGGACCGCGCTCCACCCCGGTGAACTCATGCGGTTCCGACGTGCCCAGAGGCCAGAGGCGAATCCGTTCACGGTCCTACGAACCAACACCATTCGAAGGTAGATGGTCCACCCCGCCTAGAATAGGAATCTTTGACTGGGCTTACACACATTCGCTCACTTACGCTGTCCCCCCTCAGCTCACCCTAGCCCCGGGTATGTCGTCTCCAAGGCTTCACACAAAATCTTCACTGACAACATATGCATGCTTGGGTAGGGTCAGGCAGAACTGTTGTTGCCTGATGGGAACTTCCCCCATATTGCTATCAATGTCTTCATGTCGCATGACCTCTTAACATTACACCACTGAATCCCTAATCCTTTACTTGCTGTGCAGTAACAGTACCAATATCCACTAATCGTTGTTTCCAGATACGAGAAGAAAATTGTTGTGTAGAGGAATCAATATCTCGACATAAGCCAAGAGGCAGATCTTGTGCCACTCCACCAGGTCGTATGAAACTAGCATGCATCCTGGCTCCCGGGACTCTTTCATAGAATTCCAGCAATTTCTCCCGCTCCTCAAAAGCCCGAAGGAACGGAGTTGATGCTCCCATATCCATAGCATGAGTAGTTGAAGCAAGTGAATGATTTGAAATTTGAGTTATTTCACGGAATAACACTCGTACATATTGAGCTTGTCATGGTACCTCGCAATTCAAAAGTCTTTCTACGGCTGAAGAATGAGTGTGTTCTTGGGCCATCATAGAAACATAGATAGGGTCAATGACAGAACGAACAACGAAACTTTATGACAGCTTTTTCGTACATGTTCACTTGCATCACATACACAAGTGCTCTCTGAACAGTGCAATAAGGTCACCCATAACACGGCTCTCCCACTGGAGTGACCTTAGCCCGGGGCCATGCTATTCCATGATATTGGAAAAATAGTAGCCTAACTACTTTTTATAATCATCTTGAAAGCTGGGCACCTTTTGAATATGAGTGGGGCTCCTAGGTGGCGCGTTCGTGGAGCCAAACCGAAGGAAGAGGAAAAGGAAGGTTTGGTGATTGTGGGGCGAGGCCACGTGGCCTCGAATAGGAGGGGGTTTAGCTTGGATCCCTCCTGCTTACAAAAATGAATGGACCAGAAGAGGGGCTGGGTTCTATTTCTAGGCCAGGCGGGAGGTGAACCTGAAGAAGAATAGAAGTACGCCTTCCCGGTGGAGAAAAAGGTGCTGTCATCTATCTCTACCAGTTTCCCGAGGCGTTGGAAAAAAAGGCTGGCTCAAAGAATCACTGGCCCCATATTGTTTCGCCAACAAAGTAGTTATCCTTGACTTGACTATTGACCATTCCTTCCCTACCAAGCCGCCTATCTTTGCCATTGGAAGTACTTACCTCTGTCTTCATTTTTTTATAACAAATAAAAAAAAAGAAAGACTTTTTTTAAAAATTAAATTAAAAAAAGATTTTGTCTGTGATTTTATTGGCCCCAAGGGAATTTACTCGACCCATTCTATAGTCTCCCGCACTGCTCAAGTGTGCGACTCTGTATGAGGGCCTCCTTCCCTTTTGCTCTGCCAACTCTCCGTTCACACGGTTATCAAAGCGGAGTAAGGGTGGGCAGCAGGTACCATGAGCCCTCTGTCCTACACATCTATCAAGAAGCAAGTGTAGTTCACCGGTTCCACCGAATGCTCCTATCTCTCGGCAAAAATCATGTGAGTGTGCATTTATGCTTCGCCATGGAATAGATCGACCCAGTTCCTGTTCTTTTTCTGTGCACTCGCTTTGTATCTCCGACACACAAGGAAGGACGCGGTGCTAAGGAAGCAGCCCTAGCCTCTGTCCGGCCGATCATTCCGTTGGCATCTTGCATTCACACCTCTGTTTGACTGCCGCTCGGGGATGTAGTTGTAGATACGTGAGTCTTAGTGGGTCATTGGCTCCACCTGTTATCTCCTTCTACGACATGCTGTTGTCGTCGCCATATTCAATATGTCACTTAGTCATATCTGCCTCGCTGCGGGTCAGCACCTCCGAAAGAAGCGGAGGACATCATTCAGTGACTCCTCGATCACCCTCTGAACGATCAGAATAAGGTCAAGCTTGAAGATACGTTTTGTACTCTATAAATTTCTCAGTCCCTCTAGTCGGGTGGGCGCCGGCCTGTCTTTCGGCCGGATCCCCCTGAAAACCATATGTGCATGTCTCCTCGCATGAGGCCCCACCATTCGAGGTGGCCCATCCCTACATTCATTCACAAATCCAGTAGTGAAATTAAGAGTGCTCGACCAAGGAAGCTATTTCGCAGGTAGGCAGCGCTGGCTGTCTACCATTGACTCTATCTATTCATTGATCTATTGGCTTGCTCCCTTCCTCTTTTTTCCAATAATGAATGAGCCGCTCAGAAAAAGCCTTCCATTTCTGTCAAATAACCCGGCTTCCCCTGGCTCTTCCACCGTCCGGGCTCTCCTATGCTCCCACGGCACAGGCCTACCACGCTTCGTGCCTGCGGCGTTTTAGCCAGAAGGTCTTTGCCAGTAGTGCCATCCTCCCCGCAGGCTGTCTATATGGGTGGGTTGTCCCTTGCTGCCACCTTCTGTTAGGCGCTATGGAAAAAAAAGTAAATTAAGCGGTTGACTTGGACAGCAGGCGGGTTACACATTTCACTGTGCCTAGATGTGAGGTGCAGGTGGTGATGATCACCCCGGTGTATGCGCTAGCGCCCTTGACGGGCACTCCAACAACCGCCAATGCTCGTGAAAATCCAGGTCGGTCGGTCCTCCATTCATCAAACCGGATGTGTGGATAACGAGGCCACCTTCACAACCTTCTCGCTTCTATCCCTATTAAGTGTCAGGTAGGGCGGTTCGCTTGAGTTGCTCAACCGCCCCTTTGCCCGGTGCTCATGATGCGCTATGGAACCTCCATCCTGCCGGGGGACTGAGCAGGACATAGCTAGCGGCATAGGAGCCTACTCAGCATCAGTGGCTTCGTACCGCACTGGAGTGATCCAATATGTGGTTCCGCACGTTCCACCACTTCTTCATTCATTTCCAATACTGATCATGAAACACCATGAGTAGGAGGATGTTGAGGTCCAGAATTTGAAGTGAAATTCTTGATTTGCCCGTTCCTAATCGTCATGGGAAAGAAAGGCAGAAAGAAATAAGAAAGGGATTATTCCCCTAGAGCTTGTCTAGTACCACCAGTACTAAAAATGCATCTCCTTCGCCCGCGCGCGTCTACCTGGCGCTGCCACCTTGCATGCAAACGAAGCACTATTGGTGGCAATTAATAGCTCACTAAGCGATGATTGATGCAGTTAGTGCCCTCGATTGATTGTTCCAGATAGAAGGATCATGGCCGCCTGTAACCATGACATCCAGCAGCAGCAGCATCTCCTTGCATGCAAGAGACTTCTATGCCGGCCGTTATTCCCGGCTCTGTGTTGAAAAAAAGGCTTAGTTGCTTTTTGCTTATTATTCTTTGCCAACCAACCACTTGGTACCAAGCAAGCGGTTAGCTGTAGCGCTTTCAAAGTAGAAGAGTGGTCTCTTAGAAGTGGTGGTGTAAGATAAGAAGCGCCCTCTTTGTCTTGAAAAAAAATGAGTAAGCGTAGCGAAGTGTATACGTTAGATAAGTAAGCAGCGTAATAAGCCGGCCTTTTCAGAAAGTCCCCAATTCAATTGAAAACGAAAGAAAAGAGTCATGAATGCCAGTGTCCCAGAAGAGGACATATCATTGATTGAATGAAGTGGCTGGTGTGGCGAGAAAAAGAAGTCTTGGTCCCATGCACCATGCCTGTTGCCTGCTCTTGTCATGCAGGCTCTCCACGCTGAATAACATTGGGGCTGTTTACCTTTTGTAAAGATAGGAAAGACCCACTCGCTGACCCCTCTACTCCTTCTTATGGATGACAAAAGCAAGGTGCTCCCTATTACATTATAAATCTATAGGGCAGAGGGCGTATAAGACTTGATTTGCGGCAGTCAACGTCTGTCTTGTATAAGAGAGCAAATTGGCGCCCCCTATAAATATAAAAAAGGCCTCTAGCAGGGCTCCTATTCTATCTAAGTAGGAACAGGGTTCGCCCTCCGCGGGGAGATGGAAGGGCAACCATGCAGAATGCAAGGCGTGTGTGGAAGCGAGCAGGCAGGAATCAAGGCTTCGAACGATACACTGAATTTCTTACCACATGGTTCTTTGACCACATAAGAAATAAGGAAGAACTCAATTCAAATTCATTTATAAATGAAAACAACTGAGGATCCTTCAGCTCTTGGCGGCTTTGGAAGGTCGATTCGACGTCAATGGAAGGAAGAATGCATCAACCACGGCAGAGAAGAAAGGATGGATCACCTGCTGATCTTTGATCCAACAAAACTATGCCAGAAGAAGAGGATATACATATTGACCGGCACAAAAGAAAAGCAATCTCCATCAATCTACGCTCATTGAGGAGACGGTTACATAGAGGGGCGAACGAAAAGAGATGTGTGGCTGAGGGAGGAGAGACAGAACGCATGCATTGAAATTCTTGATGTCGGAGGTTTCGAGAATCTATGATAGGAAGGACATTTAATTTAAGGCTAAGGAAGAATTCAAGGAAGTCCATTACTGATACTGAGAAGTGGTGATCTCATCTCATCTTGCTTGCTTGCTGGGAGAGAGGAAGCTTCCGGACCATCTTTTCTAGCCAGATAGCGAGTGATCACTCAGCAATGATACCACCGGCCGGGAATAACTACCTATCCCTTACGGAATCGAAACCCGTGTCTTTCGACATGAAAAAGACGATGTCCCTAACCACTGGACGAAAGGGACCAAAAAGCAATTGTTTATATACCTCAGCTCCAAGAATAGAAGTGCTTCATTTTTTTTTCTATACAAAATTCATTTGTGTTCATGTTGGTGATTTCGATGTGAATTCAGCTGGGTCGCCTCGATAAGTACTTGTGCGATATGAATGCGGCTGTTCATATCCTTATATTAAGCATTACTTTTCTCAGTGTTTTTACATTAATATGTGTTTTTTTATGTTAGTTTTACGCAGTAGGGTCGTGAGGCCGAGTATGAAGGAAATAGGCCAATGTGGATCATAATGCACTTATTTTGGAGGAGATCTTGCTAAAGTTCAAACGCCAAGACATAGGGACGGTGTGAGATGCTAGAGTGTGTGCCAACCTCCTCGCATTCGAGTGAGCACATCCATTTGAGGGGCACAAAAGGCGGTCACACTCGAGCATTCCGACCTATGCATATAAGAACAAGAGCTACACCAACATGTATATCATTGAAAGAAGCAAGTGATTCAAGACGTGAATATGTGCACGCTTATGCTACTCACGATGAAAGTATGGAATTGGGAAAGTTATTCAGGGTTGAAAAATGTAGCGAGCACATCGTAGCGATCATCGTAGCGTAAAATGTTCACAGCCGGCCGAGAAATCAGAGAAACAGAGAATCCATACGGGTGTGTGGAAATTATCCACGCCGGTGTGGAAATTCCAGACGGGCGCTGTAGCGTCCCACGCCCGTGGAGTTGCCCGATTCCACCCTATTTAAAAGCCGATTCAGCCCCGATTTTTGGTATTCTTTTCTCCATCTTTTCCCCGAACTTGAGAGAGCGCTCGGCTAGGGTTTTTGAGGGGTATTGGCCAAGGTTTTGTAGAGGTTCTATGGCTCCGACATCATCATTCCCCGAGGAAGAAGGTTTGGTAGGGGAGCTTCGTCGAGGCGTATCCTATACGGGATGAGGGAATCCTTGGACGACGAGTAGAGGACTCTCCACAAGACCATCAACACAACCATCGAGCGGGTTTCTTTTACTGGATTCATTTGCTTTTTACATTCAATTTCTTTGAATGTAATTAGCTCTATGGAGAGGTAAACCCCTAGTGGGTACTTGGGTGATTGTGAACCCTAGGATGTATTCGTTTCTTTGAACTTCTTTATTATGCTTTCAATAAATTGATGTTTATTGTGAGTTCCAATCTTGAATGCTTGATTGTATGAACATTTCCCCAATAGTGACACTAGGGTTGAGAGATCTTGTTGGTAACCTTGTGAGTGAGTGACACACCATGAGCGTTAGATGAATCTAGGTTGGAGAGGGTTGAGAGGGTGAGTCAAGAGGTACAGGAGCGTCCCCTTTCCCCTCTGATGTGATAGATTCTATCTCTGTTCCTTGAGTTCTTTGCGACCATAATAGAGTGAATGGTCTAAGGGATGAACCTTCGCTGGGGCCTAGTTGCGCTTGCAATGGAATGAAGCGTTGAGGGAATCTTAGTATCTAGGGCTTAATTGTTGCCAGGGACCTTCCGCCTGGACCAAAGGGTTAGTTCTATAATTAGGAAGTGATTTATCACTTGGAATCCCTAGAGCACATTGCAAATTTATTCGAAAAGTGCGAGGTTGAGAGGTTACTTTAATCTCTCCTCCGGGACATGAATAGAGTTAGGCATAGTTGACCTTAGATTTAGGACTATGTATGTAAGGATCTCCATGACTCACCATTGCATTGATTAGGAAGCATAATATAGAGTTCTTGCACTTGAAATGATTTTTCCTAGGTGAAGCATCATATGAGTACCCCATCTTTATCGATTGCCTTGCCTCCTCCTTACTTTTTGCTCTCTTACTTTGTTTGCTTTTTAATTGTTGAGAATTGAATCATTATCACACTTATCAATGTTGATACTCCACATAGCTAAGAATCGAATTAAGTGTCTTTACTCCCTACTCCCCTGTAGATTCGACCCCGCTCACCCGGGATTATTACTTTGACAAACCCGTGCACTTGCGGATATACTGCAAGGGATCTTGTCATGTTTTTGGCGCCATTGCCGGGAGCTAGGCGTTTAGAGATACTTTGCACTTTGTTTTTCTTAGCTATTTCACCACACATTCTAATCCATATCTTCTTATTCTATCATCGTTTCGATTTTTCTTTTTCTTTATTTTTTTGGTGCAGCTCTAGGTTATGACCCTAGGGAAATCCATCAATATTGATTGAAGGAGACCCTCGACTTGAACGCATACACTTAGAAGAAAAAGGGAAAGAACTCGTGCAAGAATAGCATAATCCAAATGATTTGGAAGTAGAAGGATCTAAAAAAACATGGCGTAACGAAAATGAGCAACAACGAACATTATCCGATTATGCTGACCTTCGAGTGTTAGGGACACAATCGAGTATTGTGCGTCCCCAATTACAGCTCAAAACTTCAAGCTAAAAGCCGGCATTCATCCATATGCTGCAGCAGTCCGCACAATTCAACGGTTTGGTCGATGAGGATCCAAACAGTCACATAGAGAGCTTCCTCGAGGTGTGTAACATGCTGAAGATAAATGGTGTGATGGATGATGCCATCAAGTTGAGAGCCTTCCCATTTTCCTTAAAGGGGAAAGCAAAGCATTGGCTACACTCATTACCTAGAGCATCAATCACTACATGGGAGGAGATGGTAGAAGTTTTTCTAGCCCATTATTTCCCTCTCCCGGAAAAATCGAGCAAAAGCTTTGGAATGAGATCTCATCATTTGTGCAGTTGGAATTGAAGTGTCTATTTGAGACATGGGAAAGGTTCAAGGAACTCCTACGCAATTGTCCGCAACATGGATTCCCGGAGTGGATGATTGTTCAAACCTTCTACAATGGTTTGAACCCGAGTATAAGGTAACTCTTGGATGCGGCGGCAGGAGGTACCTTAGGCTACAAGACCCCCAATGAGGCTCGACAATAGATTGAGGAAATGGGGTTAAATAGCTACCAGTGGAACGCTAGGGAGAAGAAAAAGGTGGCCGGTCTCCATGAAATTGATGCGGTAACTTCATTGGCGGCCCAAGTGGAGAGTTTGAGTAAGAAGCTAGATCTTATAGCTTCGAATAGAGTTGCGGCCATGACCAATTGCACCGGTTGTGCTGGACGACATGCTCCCTCCGATTGTCCAATCGTCATTGGTGATGTTTCTTCAATTGAGAACGTTGACTTTGTAGGTAATGGAATGAGACCTCAAGGGAATCCATACAGACAACACCTACAATTCGAGGTTGGAAGAATCATCCCAACTTTTCTATGGAGTAATCAAGGACCACGGAAGACTATGGGGCCATCGGGTTTCCAACAACAACAACAAGCTCCCTCAAGTGGAAAAAGCAAATTTCGGGGCTTGGAAACCCGAATGACATATTTGGAGAAGCACTTGGCTAGATTTGTTCAATCGACAAATACAAGGTTTGAATCAGTCGAGGCTACACTTCACAATCACACTGCCTCCTTGCACAATCTTGAAAATCAAGTGGGGCAAATAGCGAAGTCTCTCTCTGAAAGGCCACATGGAAGTTTACCAAGCAACACGGAAACCAACCCTAGAGCACATGTGAAGGTGATCACTTTGAGAAGTGGTCGTTAGGTTGAAGGGAGGCTTCCGAGTGAGAAGCCGAAAGAACACACACCCGAGGTTGTAGAGGTTGAGGAGGGAGCAAACAAAGAGAATGAGGTGGCAACCCCACATTTAAGGCCAAGAATCCCTTATCCCTCTAGATTAAAGAATGACCAAGGGGATGAACAGTATAAGAAGTTCATGAGTTTGTTCAAGCAACTCCACATCAACATTCCTTTTGTTGAGGCATTGGCTCAAATGCCTAAGTATGCGAAGTTCTCGAAAGACCTATTGACCAACAAGAGGAAATTGGAGGAGAGTGCTTGAGTGGTGCTTGATGCTTCATGCTCGGCGGTGTTGCAAAAAGAACATGCCGAACAAGAAGAAAGTCCCGGGAAGCTTCATCATTCCGTGTAACATCGGCAACTTAGTTAAGGAAATGGCATTGGCAGATTCAGGGGCGAGCATCAACGTCATGCCATATACTTTCTTCCAAAAGCTAGGCTTTGGTGAGCCTAGGCCTACTTGGATGACTTTACAATTGGCGGACCGAACGGTGCAACACCCGAGAGGCATCATTGAAGACATGCTTGTCAAGGTGGATAAGTACATTTTTCCGGTTGACTTTGTAGTGCTAGATGTCGATGAGGATGCAGATGTACCTTTGATACTTGGGAGACCATTCTTGCAGACTTCCAAAGCATTGATTGACATGGATGGCGGGGAGCTCACTTTGAGAGTTGGAGATGATAAGCTCACATACCGCCTTGCTGAAGCCACGCGGCATTCTCTCGATTTTTGATGATACTCTATACTTTCTAGACACTACTGATGAAATTGTTGATGAATATATGCAGGAAATGTTCAACCCGGATCTATATGAAGGATTGTTCGACCAAGAGGAGAGCAATGAAGAAGTAATGATGCTTGGTTCGACTAAAGAAGTAACATTTACACCGGGGATCTTGAAGAAGGTGCTCCGGAAAATGAAGAGGGCTCGGAGACGCCACCAAAAACGCTCCAAGATTATTGGAGATGTACATGAGCCAAGGAAGTTGGACGAACCAATGCTAGGTGGTCCGAAGCCCGAGAGTACACCCTCTATCTTTAAGAGACTTTACTCATCATGCTTCTAAGCCATGGGTAAGAGGGCAACCTTCATTCATGAATCCCCGTGAGGTAAGAAAGATACGACAAGCTTAATGACGTTAAACAAGTGCTTCTTGGGAGGCAACCCAAGTGTTTACTATTTTCGTATCTTTCAGTTTAGTTGTTTACATGAATAAACTGTTAAGTGTTGGTGTTTTTAATGTTTAGATGTTTGTGCTATAATTTTATTGTGGGTTTTTCAAATTCATCATGTGTTTTATGAAGAATTGGCGAAGTTTGGTCATTTGAGTTCTATTTTGCGTTATGACGAGGTAATTAATGAGATTGATGAGATCGTTTGGCGAGTATGAAGTCTGGAGGAGGTCTGCGACGATTAGTGAGCAAGCTTACCGATACTTACGCTAGAGGTTTTAGCATCCTTTGAGTTTTCGATTGCTGCATGGGAGAGTTGACACTACAGAGGCGATACAGTTTCGGGCATTCGGACATCCATTCTCCATGAGAGTCACTGAGTTTTCGATTAGGACAGGCCTGCACGATGTCGCTTATACAGGTACCGTGGAGTATGGCCGACTACCGATGAGATTTTTCGAGTGTCGATCACTTCATATCATGCATATAGGATTTTATGTGTGCGTGGGGAGTACAAACCGGGATTGTCGAAGGCCTCAAGTTTGTCCCGGTTCGATTCTGGGAATATGTACACGCTGATTATCGGCAGTGCAGTGACAAGTCGAGCGAGATAACATGACCCACTTTGACGAGACTGGATCCGCTTTTTCTTATACTCCATGGCTCGCTAATATACCACTTCACTTAGGGTGCATTCTAGCGAGATGTTTTTTTAGTACCGTGGTCATTCGACGAGAGTGGGTCTACTATTTGCGGGCCCTTATATCACCAGACTCATTCTGGGAATGGGTTTGGGCGACGCTCTACATGGTGCTGAGAGGACAGTTGTGCCCACCCCTCTTACGTTCGATACGATCAGGATGATGGGGTTGGTACGGAGGTTTGGGACAGGGGTTTATATTCTCACTCATACCATCTCGAGACCACCCGAGGGAGTGAGCGGAGATACTACAGGGGGTGTCCACAGAACTCCTCCATCTTCCGCAGCACTTTGGGTACTCGAGCCTATGAACGTATTGAGAGGCTGGAGACCGATGTTAGAGAGATTCGGACTCGAGATAGCGGAGCTCGGGCTTTTGCAGATCGGCTCGATGACACGGCTCTTATGACCCGATTCAAATTCCTTCGAGATCTCCTGAGACCCAGATCCTCAGTTTCTCCATCACCTCCATCCTTGACCCCAGCACCGGAGGACCCACTATATGCTTCCACTTCAGAAGCAGCAGCAGCGGAGCCCGAGAGCGACTCCGACACTTGACCTTTCTTTTACTTTCATGCATTTTACATTATTTTATTTTCTTGTTTTTAGACTTGTTCACTCAGAAAGGATTTTTACTTCTAAGTTTATGTTATATTGCATTTATCGAGTTGTATTCATTGCTTCATCTTTTATACACTCGAATTATTTTTGTTTTTCTTGAGCTTCACTGAACCCTCTCGTGTATGCGTGCAGATGGTCTTGTCATCTTGGGAATTGAGACTTAGTCATGGGCACGGTCAAGGTGCTTCGGCACTTGGCCGTGTGAGCTTCACAACCCATTGGAACACTACTCCCAACGGATTAGCATCATCAAACGCAACACTAGGAGTCAGGGGAGTATTGTTTTGATTGCTTCTCCCACATCTATTTTTTTGAATGATATATTTTTGAATGAGCTTGCATGAGTACATTGAGGACAATGTACAACTTAAGTGTGGGGGAGGGGTTTCATAATGCGCATCTTTTTCTCGTTGTTCTTAATTGATATATGCTCACATAGCCAATGGCGGTTCTTAAGTCTAGGAGAATTGTTAACATTGAATGTTTTCATGCTCTAGTTCTTGCTTGAATTTCTAGGAATTTTTGCCCGATTTACACTTAGTGCACTACTCACTCTTTGAACTCTATTGGAAACTCATGTTCGATGTTCAAGGGACTAGTTAGATTTATTTTCTTGTGCTAAAGAAATTGGAAAAATACTAAGAAAAAGAAACAAAATAGTTTTATTGTGCTTGTTGGGTGGAAAGAGCTACTACCTATGAAGTATGAAGCTACTCTCATAAGTCGGATACTAGCTATGCCCCTAATGAGAGAAAGAGCTATCTCATAGGATGAGTGAAAGCTATCACTCCGGTAGAAAGAGCTACCACCTCGAGAGTGTGAAAGCCACCTTAGCGGGTGCTTTGGAAAGGGCTAACTTAGAGGATGTGTGAAGCTACTACCATCTTTTAAAATTTTTATCGCTTTTATAGATAAATAAGTCCCTTGTACTTAGAACTTTGAGGAGTATAACTTGGGTTGTTTTGAGTGAGTTCACACACTTACACGAAATTCGGGTTTTGTTGTCCTTTTTGATTAAAGTTTTTTTAGATAGAGCATTGATTTTTTCGTATTTAGTGTTGAAATTTTTCCTTACTTGTAGAATACTTTCTTTGTATACCTCGGTGAACCTAAGGCCAAGCACTTTCAATATTTTCTTCATTGATGCACAGAATGTTTAAATGTTAGCTTGAGGACAAGCAAAAGCTTAAGTGTTGGGGAGTTTGATAAGTGCTTGTGCGATATGAATGTGAAGCGTTCATTCCTTATGTTGAGCATTACTTTTCTCAGGTTTTTACATTAATATGTGTTTTTTATGTTACTTTTACGCAGTAGGGCTGTGAGGCCGAGTATAAAGGAAATAGGCCAATGTGGATCATAATGCACTTATTTTTGGAGGAGATCTTGCTAAAGTTCAAAACGCGAAGACATAGGACAGATGTGAGATGCTAGAGTGTGTGCCAACCTCCTCGCATTCGAGTGAGCACATCCATTTGGAGGGGCACAAAAGGCGGTCACACTCGAGCATTCCGACCTATGCATATAAGAACAAGAGCTCCACCAACATGTATATCATTGAAGAAGCAAGTGATTCAAGACATGAACGTGTGCCCGTTTGCGTTACCCCGATGAAAGTATGGAATTGGGAAGTTATTCAGGTCAAAGACTGTAGCAGAACTGTTCACAGCCGGTCGAGAAATCAGAGAAATAGAGAATCCACACGGGCATGTGGAAATTATCCACACCCATGTGGAAAATCTGCACGGGCGCGTGTAGCGTCCACGCCCGTGGAGTTGCCCGATTCCAGCCCTATTTAAAGCCGATTCAGCCCCGATTTTGGTATTCTTTTCTCCATCTTTTCACCAACTTGAGAGAGGGCTTCGGCTAGGATTTTGAGGGGTATTGGCCAAGGTTTTGGAGAGGTTCTACGGCTCCGACATCGTCATTCCTGAGGAAGAAGGTTGGTAGGGGAGCTTCCGTCGAGGCGTATCCTATACCGGACAAGGGAATCCTTGGACGACGAGTAGAGGACTCTCCGCAAGACCATCAACACGACCATCGAGGTGGTTTCTTTATGGATTCATTTCTTTTACATTCAATTTCTTTGATTGTACTTAGCTCCATGGAGAGCTAAACCCCTAGTGGGTACTTGGGTGATTGTGAACCCTAGGATGTATTTGTTTCTTTTGAACTTCTTTATTATGGTTTCAATAAACTGATGTTTATTGTGAGTTCCAACCCTTGAATGCTTGATTGTATGAACATTTCCCCAGAGTGACACTAGAGTTGAGAGTTCTTGTTGGTAACCTTTTGAGTGAGTGACGTACCACGGCGTTAGGGCAAAAGCTAGGTTGGAGAGGGTTGAGAGGGTGAGTCGAGAGGTACAGGAGCGTCCCCTTTCCCCTCCAACGTGATAGATTCTACCTCCTTTTCTTGAGTTCTTTGCGGCCATAATAGAGTGAATGGTCTAAGGGATGAACCTCCACTGGGGCCTAGTTAGCGTGCAATGGAGTGAAGCGTTGAGGGAATCTTAGTATCTAGGGGCTTAATTGTGGCCGGGGACCTTCCGCTGGACCAAAGGGTTTGGTCTATAATTAGGGAAGCAATTTATCACTTGGAATCCCTAGAGCACATTGCAACTTTATTCGAGTAGTGAGGTTGAGAGGTTACTTAATCTCTCCTCCGGGACATGAATAGAGTTAGGCATAGTTGACCTTAGATTTGGGACTATGTATGTAAGGATCTCCATGACTCACCATTGCATTTATTAGGAAGCATAATATAGAGTTCTTGCACTTGAAACGATTTTTCCTAGGTGAAGCATCATATGAGTACCCCATCTTTATCGATTGCCTTGCCTCCTCCTTACTTTTGCTCTCTTACTTGTTGCTTTTAATTGTTGAGAATTGAATCATTATCACACTTATCATTGTTGATACTCCACATAGCTAAGAATCGAATTAAGTGTCTTTACTCCCTACTCCCTCGTGGATTCGACCCGCTCACCCGGGATTATTACTTCAACAAACCCGTGCACTTGCAGGATATACGCAAAGGGATCTTGTCAGCCCCCCCTTCCTACACGACGGGTTCCCCATGGGACCCAGTACCACCCGCCAATAATGGAATAGCCGACGCGACCCTTCAAGTCATATTTTTTTAATCAATTTTTTTATGCATGTCTCTCAAGGTGCAAGGTGGAGACTTGATCAACTGGCCTGCTTAAATTTTTATATGTTCTATTCAAATTTATTCTAAATAACTAGACTTTGAAAAAAACAATAAGGTAAGCTTCTTTCAGGTCCCAATAAGCTACTCGTCCAGTAAAGCTTCACTTTGTCAGAGAAGACCAGAACCGATTCAATAAATTTCGTCCCATCAGTCGAACAGGAAGGAAGATTTCTGAGGTGGGCCGGGTATCAAATTCTAAAATTTTCAAATGTTCTTTCTACTTTCTATAAGTTATATAACAGTTATATCAGGAATAGGAATCCAATAAGGCTCAAAGGCCTGAGTGTGAGCTATCTATCCGTTACAAAAACAGATTCATGAAGGTTCCTACCTTACCCCTAACTGCCACTATGAATCCCAGTCTAAATAGATGTTCCTAGCCACGAGATGAGGGAAGCCCTTTTTTTCCCTCTTACTTCCCTTCTTTTAACTTTCTTTTTCTTGATTCTTTTCATTGTATTCCATTCCTTTTCCCCATCGGGTGTGACAATTTCTAATCTAATAGGAATTTAAATATGAAAATGCATGGGATAGAACTAGCGATGTTACCCCTTTCGAGAAGAGAGGACGTATAAGGGCGGATATTTGGAATACGTCTGAATCCAATCCTTTTATTTAAGGAGGTAAAGAGAAGAAGGCCATCCTATCTTTTACTTTTAGTCCTAGTAAGTTAGACACCATACGTTGGACTTCGCGTGTAGAGCTTATTAGTTCCATAATCTAGAGGGAACCCCTCTCTTCTTTATTGATTCTTTCTGAAAGGCTGGTTTATTTTTTAGTTGATCAGATCTAATTAGGTATAAGATAGGTCTAAGGGAATGATAGAACTGAGAAGATTTTTCTTTCAAATTGCGAGGAAGGAGTCTCGAGAGAACACATAATAAAGGACATGATAGAAAGAGAAAGCCAAGCCACGATGAGTGGACATTTTCATTTCTATCGCCTGCAGAGTGTAGAGCTGGGTACTCATTCCCAGTTCTTTTTTTATTTAAATTGGAATGTTTTTAAAGGATCGGGTCCTATGATATGAAAAGTTCTTGCATATGCGGTTGGTTTGCCATTGAAGGCCGAAGATCTATCCGCAAACACGACGGTGGCTCTATACCGAATCTTGTTTGATGACGGGCCACCAACACCAATAAAGGGACGATCGAACTACCAAGAGTAAGAACCTAAGGTAGGTTTTCTTGAAGAGGATGAGAGAGGTTCAATCATAGGAGAATGATAGGATTTTTTTTTAACCAATTTGACTTTATTTATTTGGAAGCACTTTGTACTCACTTTCGAGGACTGATCAGTCCTACATGCTTCGTTCAACTATTCCACCATTAAGAAGAATGATAGGCATAAGCGCGAGGAAGGAGATTTTCATCCTAGATCCGGACTTTTTACCTTGAATTGCTAACCCGAGTTGATCGACGAATGGAAAGATCCTTGACGGCGCAAAGGCTTAGCCCCTTGTGTGTGGGACAATTCCTTAGACCGCTTCTTTCTATCTTTCTTAGCGCACACGGAGCCGCCTCAGTGATGTTACCGTTAGGGTGTAGCACACCCTACTGAGACTCAACCGGGCACCTTGGATCCGGCTCAAGGTGTGTTTCAACTTAGGAAGGAGGGGACAAGCCGTGATCAAACTTCTTGTGAGTATTCATGGGTCGAGGTCCCTAAAGCATCTGACATATAAGAACTCACCTACCTAGAATCATATGATCAGAATGAGGGAAGCTCGCTCGGTGTCCCCAGCCCTATCAACCTGAAAGAGGAAGCGAGGCCCGGTCTCCTAGTCAATCTAGTCAAAGGAAAGTCGAGGCAAGTCAAGTTCTAACTCGGAGCTACTGGGAAAGCCGGATGATTCAAAAACAAAAGATGGTATTACTCCCGCTCTATTCCAGCCTTTTGCATGCTTCAAGTAAAGGCCTTCCCCTATGAAGGGAGGTACCTATACTCCTTCCCTTGGTTGTCAATCAAGGCAAAGAATGGATTCTATTCCCATTATAAAAAATCAAACAACAGATTCTATTCCCCTACCGATATCATCAAGAAAGGCATTCAACATCAGTTTGGTTGACGCTCAAAAATAGGCCAATAGAAATGAAGTATGTGACAGAAAAGCACATAAGGACAAACAACCCATTAGGCATTTCCCTCCAATCCAACCCTCCAACCGATATGTTCCAGCCCTGCGAACTTTGGGTGATTCAAGTCAAGGCTTTCCCTTTGCCAAGCCAGTCATGTTGTTATCGTTTGAATGAACACTTACTAAATCTGAGCCCCCTCCCAGTTGCCCGACTATTCTCTATCCAAATCCAATTCTGGGAAAGACCATGAAAGATTTTCTCTTGAGATGCCAATCAATAAGGAATAGACAATGTGATAAACAGGTTGCAGAGTACTCCTGTGATAGCAAAGCATAGAAATGAATTAGAGCTAAGGGCGGGTGCCATCTATTCCTCGCTTGACTTTCTTCAAGATGCCTTAGATCTCTTTCTCATTCGAGGTGAGAGTAGGAGTAAAATACTATTTTGAATAAAAAAGAAGGCGATTGAATACCACAAAAACAAGAGGCACTTACAACTGTTGCAACAAGATGAGAGATTTTCTCGGTATCAACTGTCAGAGAGGAGGTCAAGTAAGACTACAAAAGAAGCTTGTATGCAAGTTGCTATAACCAACATATCTCGTATGAAGGCAGGGTGTTTAGAGAAAGATTCGTTATAAAGCCACCTTTCTCGGGTATTTCATGGTACCATCAAGACAGAGTCGTGACGTCACACAAAAACAAACTGCCTTGATTTTTGTATCAAAATCAAGCTTCTATTCTATCTTGCTTGGAAAAGTTATGATTTTGTATCAAACAAAGGAAAGCCATTCAAGTCGGGAATAGACGTGGGACAGAAAAATCGTGTCAAATCGAGATTGGGTGGGTGTTTAGTCTACCGCAAAATGTGAAAGCTATCGAAAAATCATGCATTGGATGGATACCGGGCATTGAGAAGGAAGGACGCTTTCGAGGCGAAAGGCCATGGGGAGAGAAGCGTGCATGATCCATGGATCTCCAATCGGGAAACCGTATCCAAGCTTCGTGGCTAGTCTTCCCTATTTGGACTTTTCAAACTTAGCGAACTGAAACATCTTAGTAGCTAAAGGAAAGAAAATCAACCGAGACCATGTTAGTAGCGATGAGCGAGAGCAGAACAAGGATTTATGTGACGGCACGTGGGAAATCTCAGTCATATTCGGATCTTTCAAGACTTGATGAATATGAAACGAAAGTCATCCTGAAATATGCTAGGAGCTTATTCCCCACCGGGCATTTTACTATTTTGTCGAGTGGAAAGAAAGCCGATTCATTGGTCTTTTTCTCGGATCGATGGTGAAGAATGAGCTGCTTTCTGATTTTTAGTTAGAATGGTAGATCCATTCTTAGGCCATCATTTTCTTAAGACCTAGCTCCTTTCCCTGATTCCTTCATCTCTTTGTGGGGTCATGGGCCTAATAAGAGCTTTAGGGCCCCCCTGCACATGTGTTTCGGTCCTCCCTCCATAGGACTTTTTATATGGATGGCTGCTGCTGCTTATCAGCACCGTAGCGCCACTCGCTTTCATCTTGAATGACGTTTGTATGACTTTGCACTAGTCTGAAAAGTCTTTGGGTATCGACACCGGTGTGGGCAGGTGGTAAGCGTCCGACTGGGATATCAATTGGCTTCTTCGATCTGTAGGTGTGCTGTGGTAGCTAAGATATACAGTGTCATTCTAATGAAGCAGGGAATGCGTACTCTAATTTTTCTTACTCTTACTAAGAAATCTTTCTTGTCTCTTTGGTTGTTGGAAGCTTGTTCCCAGCTGCTCTATTAGTTTAGTTCCTCGTCGGAAGTTTTTCTGAGTTCGTCCTTCCTAGTTAATCTCATTGCGTGTAGACTTTTAGTTTCAGTACTTTCGATTAGAGGCATTATTATTATTATGGTCTTAATGTACATATGGGTGTAATTGTAGTTATTTGTTGACACCATGTTCAGTCGCAGTGTGGGATGGCTCACTGCATCTTGAAATTTGAAAGAATTGAAAGTGGCCTTCTGTCAGTCTATTAGTGCTATGGGTAATCTTTGCTTGCAGTTTAAAGTGTCTATCCAATCAAAGTTGTCGTACCAGTGTGTTCCAATTCGACGCCTCGGATGAAGGCTAAGCCGAGTGCAGAATGGAAGTCATGGGTAAATGATTTGGGTAGCTCCCACGAGTTAAACAAGAAATGAGCAGCCTAGACCGGTAGTGAATGAAAAAGGGCTTTCACAAGTGTCTCCTAAATACTTGGAAATAAGGTTCACGTGAAGGGGTCGAAGTAAGTGAAGCTAACCCCATACCCATCTATTGCCTCAAAACAAAACCGAGCGAGTCGATCGGGTTGGTAGATGGTCCCAAAGCCGATCCGTTCAAGGAAGCCCAATTGGGGGAACCTGGTCATAGCACTGAGGTCACCTTTAATTTCCTTCGTGTGCCTATGCTTGGTCTTCCGTTCTATGTGAGCGAGCACAAAATGAAAGGGGTGGAAGTTCCTCTACATTTGATGATCATATACATTCACGCGAGAATTGCTTTTGATATAAGAGCTGGGCGATCCAGCTGTTTTCCTGCGTATTGAAACCTACCTAGGCTAGATCTTCCGACTCTCGCTTAAAGATGGATTGGCGGGGTTTCATGAAGACCTGGCTTTCTAGGCTAAAGAAGGAAACTTCCTAGGACGCGAGAGTACGTTGATATCTTCGCTAAGACAATGGAAGGTAAACGTATGTACAGGCTGATGAGAGTGAGGGGACTTCCCTACTCGACGTGGAAATTCTTGCTCTTTATTCTTGCCGGATGGCTTTTGGGCAAAAGGTGAATCAAGTACATTCGTCTCGTCCCGATTATCGGGTGAGCTGAGGAACTCGGCGAAGATCGGTCTGCAAGAAAGGCCTTCTTATCCACTCCACGGGTTCATTTGCTTAAGACGGTTGTGTAGGGCAATCGAGTGCATTAAGTACTGCCTCTCAAGTTGTTTAGCTTTTCTCTTCCTTCTACCGATTGGTTCTGTGTCAGGTGAGCGGCAGAACTTCTTCCTATCAGGCAGAGCTTTACCAAGGCGTATTTTCCGATGTGTGATCGGTCCGGAGTGAAACAAGGGATCAAAGCTTAAGGCGCAAAGTCTGACGGATCGGATGCAATTCTGAAGCTTGTCCTTCCCTTCCTTCTTAGCGATACATGAGAAATAGAAAAACTAGCTCCGACTTGCGAGTGATTGAACTCAAAATCATTTTCTAAGTAAGTTCCTTCGGTCCACGCCGATGAAAGAGACCGAAGAAGGTGCTATTAGCGCTTAGAGTTCAGTGACAGTATAAACTACATACCCAGAAATCTTATAGTTACTACTTTGTAAGAGCGGGAGACGGTGTAGATAGATCCGGATAAGGGAAAAGATCACATTCCTACTACTATAACTAAGAATGGTAATTACCTCAAAGAGTGCAACAACCTAAAAGAAACGCGGACAAGAGCTCTTAGTATGCGAATGCCCATTAGTAATTATTCTTATAGCACTAGAGCTTATGGGTGGCAGATAAATAAAGTATGTCACTTCCTTGGCAAATTCAGGCGGGACGAGCGACTAACAGGAGAAAGGCTCGAGTCCACGACTTGCGAGGCAGGTCTTGGTCTATCCAGTCAACCTATTATATGTCAATTTCTTTCCGAGGCGTTGATACCAAGTTGTAAGACAAAGACATTCTTTTCTGTGAAGGGAATGTCAATTGGCTACCGATTAAGGTAAGGTGCGGAGGCGAGATGAAGGCCTTGAAGAAGACTTACCCGATAACTGAACCTTGCGCCTTCAAACTTTTTATATCTTCTAGATTAGGAGATGTGAATAAAAGAATCCATAGTCCCAGCTGGCCCCGTCGATTTGGATACCTTTTCCGGATAAGATAAGACTCTATAATCTTCCCGAGGAGAAAAACCTCAAAAAAATTCATATGATTGAATAGCACGAGCCTAGACTAGCGAAGAAGGATGCGAGACCTAGTACTAGAATACGATAAACAAAATGGCCTTTGACTGGGCATCACGTTCCTCAATGGCCAACTAGGAGTACGGAAGTGATTGAAGCATGCCCGAGGCTAACACAATGGATCAATCTGAGGGAGACTAGCCGAGAAGACTAAGCTAGCTATCATTGCAGTAGCCCAGTGAGTCTAGTCTTCTTATCAAGATGAGCATAAGTGGTCAATGAGATCATGCGCCCTAAGCCTGGGCCAAGCTGTTGTGTGTTCGATCCTTTCGAGTGAGAGCTTGTGAACATCGAAGTGACCGCAGTATGCTTAATTGACTTTCTCTAAAGAATCCATGAAAAAATGTTTGAAAGTTTAGTTAGACTATAATGAGTCAGGGTACCTTGCTTTTGAACTCTTCCAAGAGATCAATTAATCAACAAATGTGATGCAATACCCATCGCGGATCTTTAGTGTCTCGAATCTCCGACCTAAGAAAATCACTATATCGGCACCGAGTAATTCTTAAACTAGTTGTTCGAGCCGGATGGTGACGAGAGTACGAAAGGAGAATTGACCCAAGATTCTCAGGGTACCAACAAATACGAGGAAGGAATAAGGTATGGGATGCAAAGTCTTATTCAATAATCCATTTTAAGGTATGTATTTTTGTGTTAGGAGCAAGCTACTTTTTCTAGTTCAGAGCTCTTTCTTTCATCTATAGCTGCTTTATTTATTACCTCAATACCCACTCACTATAGGTCTTTTTTCATGACATGTATTATACCACTCTATAGTAGAGATATCATTGGTATTGCCTCCATATCCGGTACATTTAACAACTAAGCTTAATTGATTGTTACTAAAAAGCCTTGTTGAGATACGGGGAATGAAAGGAGGTGGAATTTTTTTATGAAGATTGATGAAGTCGATCGACGGTCAAAAGGCCCCTTGGTACTTTTTACCCAAAGTCTTACCTTGATCGAGGAGCAAGCCGAACTCCCCCTTCGCAACACCTACTTTTGTTTCTTCCTGATGGCTTGAAAGAAGAGGATTAGACATTTTATTCATTGAGTTGATGAGATCAAAGTCTAATTTACCATAGGAGCTCTTTCTCTGACTTATCTGTCTTCCTCTTTTGTTCGGCTAATAAAAGTCTGGAAAAAAATCCATAGCCATTTTAGCTCTTCATGGGGCTAATGACAGGACGGACTCTCTTGTGAAGAAGGAGGAAAAAACAAAGAAAAGATTTCTTATTCGTATGGGAGGTGATCGCGGTGATAGACTTGTTGGACCAAGAGAAGGAATTTCCAACAAACAGTAAAAATGAAAGCATGGAGATTTCAATGTCAATGAAGACAATGGCTCCTTCTCCGGCTAAACGATATTACGGGACTTAGCCTTTGACTAGGGAAATCCTTACACAAGCACAAAAGCGGTCACTCGCGCAACCAAGAAAGAGAAATGATTCCTTGAGACAGGAGAGCAGTTAAAAAGCAGCAAGCAAAACGGAGGAAAACTGACTTCCAACGGCTTAGAAAGTTGGCAATGGGGCGAATAGAATCGATTGAAGAGATGTAGGACGTATGGCCAAGGGGAGAGAACCAGGCTCTCGATTCGACGCAGCTAGACCGCTTCGCCCCTCGATTACATAGTTACAGACTCCCAATCCCATGTCTTCTTCTTTCTCTTATGCCAAATCGGCTCTTATGCTTATGGAATCGACTGCTAATCTTAGAGCTTGGCTAGTTCTATTTTTTTTTTCTTATATTATATTAGATATATAGAATCTAGCTCTGTACTTGCTTAAGGCACTAGCTTTGCCAAAGCCTGGTTCTATCAAACCAGACACTTCATCCCTGGTACATGTATGTGGGCTTTCTGCTTCGGCTTCTCATGTCAATCTTCCAATGTCTTGCCATTTTCTCTTATATAGATAGGCTATAGGCCTTGTCCTCTTCTATTCCTCCTCTCCCCTTTTCTGCTCCTTCGATGAACTCGGCTATTGCTGAAAGTTCACTTCAATAATACTGTAAAAGACTTATCGATTCACTAGCACAGCGCTTCTTCCGCCAAGCCTTGGATTCCTTGAGGAGACTGGCTAAGAAAGACTTAGAGGAAGGGCAGATGTGACTATACTAAATAAGAATGCCCTTTGGAGCACTTTTATCACATCACCATCACATACCTAGACCCAGCAGAAGAGAGCAGAGCCTCGGCTCACGTTTTCACTAAAAGAATCAAGCTCATTGCGAGCCTTTTCTTCATGGAAGGACCAGACCAAGCAAGAGATCGGATCAGATTCAGGGGAGAGAGAACTACTATTGAAAGAAGGCGAATCGCTACTCCTCACTCCTCATGAATAGAATCTTCTATACTGAAACTGAATTCACAGCAATCGATGAACTGAGCCTAAGCCCACCTGCTGCTGCTGATGAAAGTCCTCCCACTGAAAGAAGTAGAATAAGCGACCAAAGAACCCAACCAAGCGATTCTCCTTGACCCGAAAAAGAAAGAAAGGAAGGAACGAGATTCGCACCGGGCACAGCAAGCAAGAAGTCAAAAAAGAGGGCAAGTCAGCAAGAAGAAGCTTGTTTCCAGGGCTTAGCAAAAAAAAAAATATCATCCCGATTTCCAGTCAAGATGGAGTACTCAGGAAAAGGTCTCGAATCGATTTTCTTTCATCATTGATCGTCGTGCATAGCCTGGATTCGTCATTCTCCGAAAAAGATGACCCGGATTCAGTTTCCTTTTAGTCTAGAGCTTCAGATTGGGGGGACATCGATAAATATCTAAATGTATGTATTTTTATACGTACTCGATGCTCGATTTTTATTGTATTTTTATTGAGAACTTGATGCCTTTTTTTATGGTTTAATCATTTTTATTTCATGTTTCAAGCACAAGAGAAGCCTAGGTGAGATCAACGACGGAATGTAAGAATAAATCGACATCAAAAACGTCATTATTGGACCCCGAGCATTGTACATGCACTGTAGCAGTCCGGAACATGAAAATTTCAGAAAACGTCTAAGTCTGGAATTCCTTAAAGGAAGTATTATGACTATCCTTGTGGGCAGTATTGTGAGGGTGAGGCCACCCGCAGGGAAGCCCGAGTTCATCCCTTTATAAGCATTGTTAGGGTTTCTTTTGAAAGGGGGAGGCCTTTTTCTTTGAGCTCAACACCACCACACCAAATCGGAGCTAGAAGTAGGGTTTTGAGGGCATTTCCATGGAGGATTCGATGAGGAGAGCACGATTTTGTGGGAGATCTACTCCTAGGGCACGTGTAGAGGAGGTTGAAGACAAGGGAAACCACCTCTTGTGTGGCATCTTTGGAAGCTTCTCCAGCCTTCATTCTTTGAGGGAGTGTTTCTTATGTTTTGTTTGGTTGTTTGCATGGATTTCTTGTTGCATTTGATGACTATGATCAACTAAACCCCAAGGTCACCGGATGTAGGTGAACCTTGGGGGTGAACTTGTGCTTGTATGGATGCTTGGTTCTTTCTATTGTATTTTTGGCTTGTTTGTGATCCTTGCTTGGTGTAATTGAATGCTTTGGTATGCATGAGAACTCGGTGTATCAATTCTTAGGTAATGCTAGGTTGCATGACCATTGCCCTGGTGTTAGACTCACCAAGCTTGGAAGGGAAACACGTATAAATACGCCGTAACCATCAGGCATTTATACCCCTCCAATTCTAGGGTTAAGTATTAGCTTGTATTCTAACCCTAACTTGAGAAAACCACTTTTCCCGTTGCAATCATTGGAGGATTTGGATTTGGGCGGAAGAGATTCTGTATACAATACTCATACCGGATTAGGGGTCACTTGCTGTGACCATCGGGTTGACCTAATCTAGGGTTTTCTCAGTCCAACTAGCCATTTGCATGTTAGTTCTGGCATCCTGCACACTTTAATAGCCCCTGAGAGGATCCTCATCCGCGACCTCTTTCTTAACTTGATTATCCCCCGTATCTTGCCTTCATTGTTAGCATTTTATTTGCATTTTACTTGTTTATTTGTTTTATCACTATCACATTCAAACTTGGAGGTCAAACAACATAGTGAAGATGAAGTAAGAGTAGCTTCTCGGGCCCTTGGGAATATGACCCCCCACATGCTCGCATGAGGGGTATTACTTTGCGATCCCGTACACTTGCGGGGGAAGCGATCAAGTTTTTGGTGCCGTTGCCGGGGACCCCACGAGGAATACTCGGAAAACTTTAAGCGTGTTGATTTGACCATTGTTTGGTTTTTGTACTACCATTCTTGCATTTACTATTTTTATTTCATCCCGCCATATCCCCTTATCTTTCTCTCATGTAAATCTTTGTGTGTTGACCTCTATTTCTGTAAATGTCTCTTTTGCCTTCTTTAACTATGGCTTTGACTAATGATCGGGTTATTTACCATTGGTCACAGGATTCGTACCCTCGTCACTCATACGAGCCAACTGGATGGGGCAGTTTTTATTTTGATAATGATCAGTGGAAGAAACAGTATTGTGAGGAGTCGATCAATCCAACTCTAGAGAGGTAGAAGGTCCAGTTATTTCTTGAGGAATACATGGAGACAGATGGGGCGAGTCTGGTAGGGAATTTTTGTTCACTTAATTGCCAATTCGACCTTGTCAGTGTTGAATCAAGAGACAGTTCCGATGGACCCTCACAATCAACAAGTCTGGTTGAAGAGGAGACAGATCTAACGCGGTCAGGAGTTTCAAAGGAAATGGATTATTCTCAAGTGAGTGACTTATATTCGACTGGGGCAGAGGTTCTGGTGACAGAAAATAGTTCGAGCAGTGACAATTCATATGAAGCAGAGGATGAGAGAGTTTAGAAATGTGATCTCGGGAAATATGGGAGATTGAAATCATCAATTGTAGATCTGCCTGAATTAGAGCTGAAACCCTTTCCCGAGCATTTAGAATATGCCTTTCTGGGTGATGGTTCCAAGCTCCCGGTCATCATAGCATCTGACTTGACAGCTGAGCAGAGGGATAAGCTTCTAGCTGTACTGAAAAAGCACAAAAGGGCGATTGCGTGCAAAATAGCTGATATCAAGGGAATAAGTCCATCTTTTTGTACACACAAGATTCTCATGGAGGACAATCACAAACCCACAGCGATACCCCAACGAAGGCTTAACCCTAACATAAAGGAGGTAGTAAGAAACAAGGTCATCAAGCTACTTGATGCAGGTATAATTTATCCCATCTCCGACAGTGCATGGGTAAGCCCAGTACAGGTGGTACCAAAGAAGGGAGGAATGACACTTGTCACCAATGAGAAGAATGAGCTTATTCCTACCAGAGCTATAACAGGTTGGAGAGTCTGTATAGACTACAGGAAACTCAACGATGCCACGAGGAAGGATCATTTTCCTTTGTCTTTCATCGATCAGATGCTCGAAAGACTTGCAGGACACTCTTATTACTGTTTTCTAGATGGGCTCTTTGGGTATTATTAGATACCTATTGGCCAGGAAGATAAGGAAAAGACCACCTTCACCTGCCCATATGGCACATTTGCTTACCGTCGCATGCCTTTTGGACTATGCAATGCTCCGGCTACTTTCCAAACGTGTATGTTAGCAATTTTTGAAGATATGGTGGAAGACATCATGGAGGTATTTATGTATGATTTCTCTGTTTTTGGTGATTCGTTTGAGTTATGTCTCAAAAATCTAGAACGAGTCTTGAACAGGTGCGAGGAGACTAACTTGGTCCTCAGTTGGGAAAAGTGCCATTTCATGGTAAAGGAAGGTATAGTTCTCGGGCATAAGATATCACAGAAAGGGATTGAAGTGGACATGGCAAAAGTGGAGACCATTGAGAAACTACCATCCCCTATGTCAGTGAAGTCTATCAGAAGCTTCTTGGGACATACGGGGTTTTATAGGAGGTTTGTCAAGAATTTCTCCTTGATCGCTCGACCCTTGACAAAGCTACTAGAAAAAGATTCTCCATTTGAATTTAACGATGAGTGTATGAATGCTTTTATCAGTCTAAAAAAAAAACTCGTGGAGGCACCAATTGTAGTTTCTCCAGATTAGAATTTGCCATTCGAATTGATGTGTGATGCGAGTGATTATGCAGTTGGTGCAGTGCTTGGGCAGTGCAGGGACAGTCATTTCCATCCTATCTATTATGCAAGTAAAACTTTAAATTCAGCCCAGGAGAACTACACCACCACTGAGAAAGAACTCCTTGCAGTAGTGCTTGCTTTCGATAAATTCCGGTCAAACTTGGTGTTGTCTAGAGTAATTGTGTACACTGATCACTCTGCACTCAAATACTTGCTGAATAAATCAGACGCCAAACCTCGATTGATTCGTTGGGTACTTTTGCTACAAGAGTTTGACTTGGAGATTAAAGACAAAAAGGGGGCAGAAAACTTGGCCGCGGATCACCAATCACGCAATAAGGGACCCACTGATGATGTGATGGATAGGAGAAAGATAAATGATGCATTCCCTGGGGAACAACTATGCAGTATTCAAGTGGTAGCAGAGGATGAGACCCCGTGGTTCGCTGACATCGCAAATTATCTAGCGGCGAAAATTTTTCCGAGGTGGCTCACATATCAACAAAGAAAGAAATTTTGGATGCATTGTCATTCAGGTCCAACTAGGGGTCACTACAGTGGAAACAGAACAGCCAAAAAAATCTTGGATGCGGGATTCTACTGGCCTAGTATATTCCAAGATGCGCAGACATTTGTGCAGCACTACGATAAATGTCAGAGGACGGGGAATATTTCAAAAAGGGATGAGATGCCGCAAAATTGGAACCATCTTTGCGAAGTGTTTGATGTATGGGGGATTGATTTCATGGTCCTGTTCCCTAGCTCTTATGGTAATAAGTTTATTCTGGTAGCAGTTGACTATGTTTCAAAGTGGGTGAAAGCTCAGGCATTTCCATCATGTGATGCCAGAGTGGTAGTGAAATTTCTAAAGAAACTATTATCCCGTTTTGGTGCCCCTAGAGTGATCATTAGCGACCGGGGCACTCATTTCTGTAACTCTCAATTCGACAAGGTCCTGAAATGGTACAGGGTGTCCCATCATAATTCGACTCCATATCACCCCCAAACGAGCGGTCAGGTTGAAGTTTCAAATCGGGAGTTGAAGCGAATCTTAGAGAAAATAGTGAGTCATCATTGAAAGGATTGGGCTAATCAGCTTGACGATGCACTCTGGGCCTATAGAACGGCTTACAAAACGCCCATTGGAACAACACCATATAAACTAATCTATGGGAAGGCATGACACTTACCCGTCGAATTGGAGCACGGAGCATATTGGGCCATAAAATAGTTAAATTTTGACCCCCACTTGATAGGCCGCAAGAGAAAGCTCCAACTTAATGAGCTAGATGAATGGCGAAAGCCATGACTGACACATCAATTAGGCTAAGTGCTTTCAAGAGGGAGATCAAGTACTACTCTTCAACTCTTGACTAAGGCTCTTTCCCGGCAAATTGAAATCACGGTGGCATGGACCATATTCAGTCACACATGTGTTCCCTCATGGGACCGTTGAGATATCTCATCCACAAAATGGAATGTTCAAGGTCAATGGTCAATGATTGAAACATTATTTTCCGCGTAACAACACTTTTCCAAAGAATGGAGGTGACTCTCCACCATATGTCCCACCATGATCATGAGGTAAAACACGTCAAGCTAACGACATTAAACAAGCCCTTCATGGGAGGCAACCCAAGCTTTTGAACTCTTTACCTTCTCTTTTTGTATTATTCGAGTGGTTGTGGTTTGTGTTCTTTAGTTTATGTGCATGTTTGATAGCCTTCTTCATCGTCTTTCTTATGTTTTTCATCCATGTCGTTGAGAATGCCTTGAGTGATTTGATGTTTAGACTGCATGAAATTAAATTCTTGAGCGTTTATGTGCTTAATTTGTCTTTGTTTTCATTGTTTTTTAGGTTTGGAGGAGGCTAAGTTGATGAAAATTTTGAAATCACCCGTTTGATGACCGTGAGAGAAGCCGTGGGCAATCTAGAGAGTTCTCACGGGTGCCCTTGCGCCGGTAAGGACACCCGTGAGGCATCCAGAGAGTTCTCACGGATGCCCTTGCGCCCTTAAAAGCACCCGTGAGCCATCTCGAGAGCCCTTACGGTTGCTCTTGCGGCCGCAAGGGCACCCGCAAGGACAGCCGAGTGAGTGTTTAAATTAGCCCCTCACTCATCTTCTTTCTTCTCACTCACACACTCATCTTCTTTCTCTCATAACTTTCTCATTTCTCCACCAAATTCCACTCATTTCTTTTTGCTCTAGATCAGTCTCCTCCTCCTATAATCTTATTTTTGTGAAGGAATTTCAAGGTTTAAACACTCTCTTGGCCATTTTAAGCTTTTTGAATCACCCCTATTTACTCTAGGGTTAAGGTATATCTCTCATCTCTCAAACCTTGAGCTTTTTGATGTTCTTTTTTTGGGCTGATTCTGTCGAGTTTTTGCTCTCTTTTGATGGTGGAACACGTGTGGAATGAAACTTTGTGATTGTAAATTTTTTGTGCTCCATTTACAAACAAGGGTCTTGAAAAAAGTTTTCGGGTTTACTGTAGAACTGGCATTTTTCACTAGTTTTCATTCCATTGAGCTTGTATTTGTTTAAAACTTGGTTAATTGTTCTTCCCTTGGTCTTGTAGGCATGAGGGTGAAGAAAGTGGCCTACAAGAAGGCTAGGAGGGACCCTTCTCCCGCTCCCAATGAACCAAAGTTTAAGAATGAAGAGCACAAGACCCGTTATGCAATTTTATTGCGGAAGGGGTTTGGAACCATTCGGAGAATAGATTGGGATGTCTTGAAGCTGTTGGGATTAGATGGTATCATCTTGGAGCTCATCTCCCATAGTGGGTTGGACAAATTATTCTCCATTGAAGAGCCCACCTACAAGGAGTTAACACTAGAAGTTTTGAGCACCGTCGAGGTTGCGAAGCATTGTCCATTCACTCACCAACCAAGTTCTATCTCCTTTCGTGCATTCGGGAAGAAGCATCGGGTTACACAAGATCACTTGGGTGTACTCTTGGGACTTTACACCGAAGCATATACACTCACACCCGGATTCAAAGACTTATCACAAGATTTTTCATACCCGGTAACAAGTGAGAAGTATTGGGCTTCCATGGCAACTTGTTGGAAGACACGTAAGACGTCTCAACAAGTGAGAAGTATTGGGCTTCCATTGTTCAAGTCACGGCACACTGCAGACCCTCATCACACTATTTTTCCCTAAGTCCGGACCCGAGTGTGAATCTCTTCATCACATGACTACGGGAAGTTTCTTACTCCATTTCCTTGTATTTAGTTACATTGGGGACAATGTACAACTTTCGGTGTGGGGATGGAGTATTTTTACAATTGCATGCTTAAATCAACAATGATAGCTATGATTTCATTGTTAAGGACTTCCTAGATTGGTAGAATGATAATTGTGAGTTGTACTCTATCTGTGCTTGAATGTAGATCTGTTTCATCTTTTCTGCACCTTTATACATGTTTATGAGCACTTTCACCTTGTACACTCCAACCAACCCATCATTATGATTTTGGCATTAATTTGTTAAATTCTATCTTCAATGCAGTTTTAAGCGCTTTTGAGTTCATTTATTGTTTTCTCTACCTTAAAGTGAACTATTGTAGCAAGTTTTATACTTGGGGACATGAGATATAGTTGTGCATGTGATAAGAAAAGAAAAAAAAAGAAGAAAAAAAATGAGAAAAAAAAAAAAAATTGAGTCTATGACAGTATTCCTCTGCTAGTATAGCATGAATGCATCTATGTAGACTGTATTCGAGTACGTTGGGTGGCTCTTGTGCCTAATCAGCATGTGCATCCTTCAAAAAGATTGTAAAATTTTTCGTGCAGTCTACGTTAGTCGGACTCAGAAAAAAAAAAAAGAAGTGTGTATGTTGTATATTTGTGTGAAAGAAATAAAGTATCTCTCTTGTTCTCCTGATGCTTGCTACGTAGCGACTTGAAAGTTAGAGTTTTACCTAGGAACCAGAGGATTCTTAATTGAGTATTGAGGATGTCTTTAGTGTCTTAATGTCAATTTCATTTTGTGTGGCGTGAATGGGCAACCTGGGGTAATCCAGGGTGTGGAGGTCAAGGGGGAGTTAGCACACACACTCACAGGAGCACTCTAGATGAGGCAGAACTATTATCACTTCACTATTTCATTGAACAACTCACTTCTTGATTTCTGTCCATTCGTGCTTGTGGAGTCCTTTACACTTGAGCTTGAGGTCGTGCATTTAGCCATTTATCTTCTTGCCCCTGTTCTTCATGTTTGTTTGCTTGGGGACAAGCAAACGCTTAGGTGTGGGGATGTTTGATAAACGTCTAAATGTACGTATTTTATACGTACCGATGCACATGTTTATTGTATTTAATTGAGAACTTGATGCCTTTTTATGGTTTAATCATTTTATTTCATGTTTCAGGCACAAAAGAAGCCTAGGTGGGCTCAACGATGGAATGTAAGAAGAAATCGACATCAAAAACGTCATTTTGGACCCCGGGCACTGTACATGCACTGTAGCAGCCCGGAAAATGAAAATTTCAGAAAAAGTGTAAGTCTGGATTTCCTTACAGGCAGTATTATGACCATCCTTGTGGGAAGTATTGTGAGGGTGAGGCCACTGATAAACGCCTAAATGTACGTATTTTATACGTATTAATATTGTATTACTTGTGTATATTTTAATGAATTGATGCCCGTTTAACTGTAAATTGGTTATTTCGGTGTTGCAGATCTTAAAAGAGACGAACGAAGTTCAAAAATGCAAATTGGATGAATTCGACACCAAAAACGGCATTTTTGGGGTTCCAGCACTGTAGCGGGGTCACTATTCATGCTTCGGGCATTCGGCTGTGAGCTTCACGGGCTCCATGCACCCGCATGGGTGCCCGTGAGGTTTGCTAGAATTTCACGACCCTCGACTCGTGTGCAAATCGTAGCACCGACATATTTTCTGGGGGAAACGGCAGTGAGCTTCACGGGCTCCATGCGCCCGCATGGAGCCCGTATGGACATGACGGGGTATATATTGGACTCAACTTGCTAGGGACAAAGGGAGGAAGTTTTTGTAGAAAGCTTTTGGGGGAGTTCTTGGAGCCGACTTCCACCAGTTCAGAGGGGGCAAGATCACACATTTTGGAGAAGGGGAATCAAAGGGAGAAGCTTGGTTTGGCTAGATCTTCATCGATCTCTTCTTTGGAAGCTTATAGACGACAAGTTAAGCCGTCCCGATTGCTGCGTCTGGGGAAGCTTTCCACCTCACTTGGCTTGTCATCTCACTTCTATTGTTTGAGGGAGTTTTCTTATGCCATTTGTAGTTGTTTTCATGGACGTATTATTTGTATAAGTTTGCATGGATGAGTAGACCTCAAGGTCACCGGATGCCAGTAAACCTTGGGGTGAACTTGTGTATTTGGATGATCTAGTTTTGTTTATTGCAATTATTGTGTGTTTGTTTTTCATTCTTGGTGCATTTGATGTGTTGCTTACATGAGAACTCTGTAAACCAACTCCTAGGTTGTACTTGGTAGCGTGACAATCGCCCTTGTACTAGACACACCATGTTTGGAAGGGATTCATGTACGAATACACCGTGACCATCGGGTATTTTGTACCCCTCCAACATTAGGGCTAGACCAAGTCGTGTTCCGACTCTAATTAGGGATTTCCCCCTTTGTTAATGCAATCGTGTGAGAATTTGATCGGAAGAAATTCCATATCAATACTTATACTGGATTAGGGGTCAATTGCCGTGACTATCGGGTTGATCTAATTTAGGAAATCTCTAGGTCCAAACCCTCAATTGCATGACACTCTTAGCATCCTTTACACTTTAGTAGCCCCTAGGGAATCCGCATCCATGACCATTTCTTTCCCCTAATTTTATACCCTGGCCTTATTTTAGACTCCATTTGTAGTTCTTTCATTTTAATTAATAGATTAGAGAAACCCTTCGAATCTTTCGGCTAGACAATACGCAAAGAGGAAGTAAGGGTAGATCCTTGGGCCCAGGGAATACCACTGTCTCGTGCTCGCACGAGAGGTATTACTTGACGACTCCGTGCACTTGCGGATCTCGCATTAGCCATCCATAGGGAAGCCCGAGTTCATCCCTTTATAAGCATAGGTGGGTCATTAGATGGTTTCAATCTCCTACCCACATCTTCTCCCAAACCCAAAATCTTTTTCTTGCAATTTATGAATTGATCAATCCGAAAGAGTGGTGCTTGTTCCATTACCTTAGGATTTACTTCTTCTTGTATATTTTCAGCTTGAAAGTAACATGACACTAGCAAATCCCCTTGAAAATTTTCTCGCTCACAACCACAATCTTCATTCACACTGTCCAAAATCTCAAAATGGTATTCAGCTTCTCCCTTTCCATTTTTCTACACCAATGTACTCAATTTGACCCAACTTCTTCATTGCCGTTCACTACCACATCATCTCTACAAGGAACTTGAATTGCTTGCTCAAATGCTTGTTGTTCCTTGGAGAGTGTGTCAAGTATCCATCCTAATTGATGCACAAGGTTTTTATAGGAGGCTTCATGACATCTTAGTGTGGTCTCCATATTTTGGACTCAGACATCGGATGCTTCAATAAAGTTAGCTAATACTCTTTGCAACTGAAGTGCATCCTCTCCGAGTATCTCACCCTTTTGACTTTCCTCTTGAGGTGCCTCCCAATGTTGTTCACCATTATCCCATAATACGTTTGGGTAGCCCATTTCAATTGGATGATATGTGTTATAACAAGGAATGTTTTGTTGTCGTGAAGTAACAATTCTATCAACTTTTTTACTGAGAGCTTCGACCTACAAATTTAGAGAAACGACTGGGTCAATCATCATTTAAAATCCTTGCAAGAAAAAGTAAAAACATGACAAAAAAAACAAATCGAAATTATGGAAGAATAAGAAAGTGTGAAATAATTTTTGGAACAAATCAGAACGGTGATAGAGAAGAGATGTGAAATAGAATGAAGGGTAAATAGCTAAGAAAACAAAGTGCAAAAGTATCTCTAAACGCCTACTCCCCGGCAACAGCGCTAAAAAAACTTGACAAGGTCCCCTTGCGTATATCCCATAAGTGCACGGGTTTGTCGAGTAATAATCCCGGGTGAGCGGGCTATCGAATCCACAGGGAGTAGGGAATAAAAAAATACTTAATTCGATTCTTAGCTATGTGAAAGATCAATGATAATGAGTGTGATAATGATTCAATTCTCAACAATAAAAAGCAACAAGAAAGGGAGCAAAAAGTAAAGAAGGGGTAAGGCAATCGATAAAGATGAGGTACCCGGATAATGCTCCACCTAGGATAATTGTTTCAAGTGCAAGAAACCCTCTATTATGCTTCCTAATCAATTCAATGGTGAGTCGTGGAAATCCTTAATTACATAGTCCCAAATCTAAGGTCAACTATGCCTAACTCTATACATGTCCCGGAGGAGAAATCGAACAATCTCAACACCTCGCACTCGCATAGAGTTGCAATGAGCTCTAGGGATTCCAAGTGATAAATCTCTTCCTAATTATAGACCTAACCCTTTGGTCCAGGTGGAAGGTCCCTAACCACAATTAAGCCCTAGATAATAAGATCACCTCAACGCTTCACTCCGTTACACGCGCAACTAAGCCCCCAGTGAAGTTCATCCCTTAGACCATTCACTCTATTATAGCCGCAAAAGAACTCGAGGAATGGAGGTAGAATCTATCACACCGGAGGGGAACGGGGACGCTCCTGTACCTCTCGACTCACCCTCTCAACCCTCTCCAACCTAGCTTTATCTAACGCTCGTGGTGTGTTACTCAATCACAAGGTTACCAACAAGAACTCTCAACCCTAGTGTCACTCTAGGGGAAATATTCATACAACTAAGCATTTAAGGTTGGAACTCACAATAAACATCAATTTATTGAAAGCATAATAAAGAGGTTCAAAGAAACAAATACATCCTACGGGTTCACAATACCCGAGTACCCACTAGGGGTTTAGCTCTCCATGGAGCTAAGTATAATCAAAGAAATAGAATGTAAAAAGCAATAAATCCATAAAGGAAACCCCCTCGATAGTCATTTTCGATGGTCTTGTGGAAAGTCCTCTACTCGTCGTCCAAGGATTCCCTCATCTGGTATAGGATACGCCTCGACGGAGCTCCCCTACCAACCTTCTTCCCTAAGGAATGACGATGTCGGAGCCGTAGAACCTCTCCAAAACCTTAGCCAATACCCCTCAAAACCCTAGCCGAAGCCCTCTCTCATGTTGGCGAAAAGATGGAGAAAAGAATACCAAAATCGGGGCCGAATCGGCTTTAAATAGGGCTGGAATCGGGCGACTACACGGGCGTGGATGCTCCCCACACCCATGCGGAATTTCCACATGGGCGTGGATAATTTTCACACGCCCGTGTGGATTCTCTGTTTCTCTGGTTTCTCGACCGGCTGTGAACAGTGCTGCTGTAGTACATACTGCGCTGTTGCTGCAGTGCTCGCTACTGATGATTCGACACGAATAGCTTCCCAATTCCATACTTTCATCGGGGTAACGCAAATGGGCACACGTTCACGTCGTGGATCACTTGCTTCTTCAATGGTGTACACGTTGGTGAAACTCTTGTTCTATGTGCATAAGTCAGAATGCTCGAGTGTGACCGCCTTTGTGCCCCTCAAATGGATGTGCCAACTCGAATACGAGGAGGTTGGCACACACTCTATCATCTCACATCGACCTATGTCTTCGCGTTTGATCCTTACCAAGATTTCCTCCAAAATCGGTGCATTGTGATCCACATTGGCCTATTTCCTTCACACTCGGCCTCACAACCCTACCTGCATAAAAGTAACATAAAAAAACACATATTAGTGTAAAAGCCCCGAGAAAAAGTAATGCTCAACATAAGGAATGAACGCTTCGCATTCATATCACACAAGCACTTATCACTCACCACCACCACACCAAATCGGAGCTAGAAGTAAGGTTTTGAGGGCATTTCCACGGAGGATTCGATGAGGAGAGAGCTATTTTTGTGAGATCTACTTCTAGGTCTTGTGTAGAGGAGGTTGAAGACAAGGGAAGCCACCTCTTGTGTGTTGTCTTTGGAAGCTTCTTCAGCCTTTTATTCTTTGAGAGAGTGTTTCTTATGTTTTTGTCCGGTTGTTTGCATGGATTTCTTGTTGTATTTGATGACTATGAACAACTAAACCCCCAAGGTCACTGATCAGAAGAAATTACGTGTCAATACTTATACCGGATTAGGGGTTAATTGCCGTGACCATCGGGTTGATCTAATTTAGGAAATCTCTAGGTCCAAACCTTCAATTGCATGACATTCTTAGCATCCTTTGCACTTTAGTAGCACCTAGGGAATCCGCATCCGTGACCATTTCTTTCCCCGATTTTTATACTCCCAACCTTATCATAGACTCCATTTTGTAGTTCTTTTTATTTTTAAGTAATAGATTAGAGAAACACTTGAATCATTCGGCTAGACAATACGCAAAGAGGAAGTAAGAGTAGATTCTTAGGCCCGAGGGAATCGACCCTCTCGTGCTCGCATCGAGGGTATTACTGATGACTCCGTGCCCTTGCGGATCGCTCATCAAGTTTTTGGCGCCGTTACCGGGGACCCACAAGGAATACTCGGAAAACTTAGAGTTTATTGATTTAGCCATTATTTCTTCAATTCTGTACATTTGCTTCTTTTTATTCATTTTTTGCACATATTTTTTTCCTTTTTACTTGCCTTTATTTTTGTTTTTACTATCGTCCCTCTTATTTCCTAATCATTGACTCTCATTCATCGTGCAAGGCACCATCTTATGACACGCGCCAATCAACCAAATCTTGTAGAACCTTGCATCAAAGACTGAGAGAGGTGGCTGAGAGTTCAGAACATCAAGGAACATGAGTTGAGATTAGTGAACCTTCAGTCATGGCAGAACCAAGGCGCACCTTGTCTGATTATGAAAGACCTCAGTTTACCGGTGAGGAATTCAGTGTGCATGCTCCCACCGTGCCTGCTAATAACATTGAAATCAAAGCAAGCACAATTGGGATGGTCCAAAATTCCGTACAATTTGATGGGTTGGCTGATGAAGACCCGCATGCTCATTTGTCTCGCTTCCTCCAAATTTGTTCCACCTTCAAGATTAACTCAGTGTCCGATGATGCGATAAGATTGAGATTATTCCCTTTTAGTCTAAGGGGAGCAGCATATAGATGGCTCACTTCATTGGCTCCAGGATCGATCACCACATGGAAGGAAATGGTGGACAAATTTCCTGGTAGGTATTTCCCACCAAGCAAAGCCGCTACAATGAGACAAGAGATTTCTACATTCCGACAAGGGGACTCCGAGACACTCTTTGAGGCACATAAGAGATTCAAGTATCTCCTACGCAAGTGTCCCCATCATGGCTTTTCCTCGTGGATGAGGATCCAGATGCTTTGTAATGGCCTGAATTATGCAACCAGACAGCTCATCGATGCTGCAGCAGGGTGGTCATTGAGTAGTAAAAACCCCTCGGGATGCTTTGAAATCTTGATTGAAAACATGGCAAGTAATGAGTGTCATTGGTCTACTAGGCAAAAACCCCTAAGGTAGCTGGAATTTATGAGATAAATGAGAACACCCTGACTAGCCACCAAGGTTGAGGCCCCTAACAAAGAGATTCGATCGGTTTGTGTTGAGTACGAGCTCAAATTCAGTGCGGTTTTGTCTTCGCGAGACTTGTGGGGTCTGGGCATGCTATCTTGCTCAGGTCGCAATTTCAATAGCCTCGGATGCCCCCGGTTGAGATAGTTGATTATGTTGGGGGAGCTCCCGAGGCCCGGGGAATCCTTATGAAAACACATATAATCCGGGGTGGAGGAATCACCCAAATTTTTTTCTTGGGGTTAACAACGTGAACATCGGCCCCCATCTACGCCAGGGGACTTCCACCTCAACCTCTTCAGCAGCCCGAGAAGAAGTTCACCACTGAAGATGTGTTAGCAAGGTTTATGATCAATACCGAGGCAAAATTTGTGAACATCAACAACCAATTCGTTGAAGTAAACACTGTTTTGAGGAATGTTCAAGCCTCCATTCAATCATTGGAAAACAAGGTGGGGCAACTTGCTAGGGCAAACTCGGAGCGACCGCCGGGTAGCTTACCTAGTAACACTGAAAATAATCCAAGGGAGCATTTGAAAGCCGTCACTCTCAGGAGCGAGAAGCAGGTTGAAGCACGAGCCGAGGAGGGCTCAAGCACTAAACATAATGGTAGCCACACGGGAAGACCCTAAGCCATCTGAGAGTGAACTTGAAGGGATAAAGGAAAAACAAGATGAAGGAACCATTCAACTACCAACACCAAGGATACCCGAGTACAAGCCGGTGATCCCCTATCCGGCTAGGCTGAGGCAAGATAAGGACGAGGCTCAATTCAAGAAATTCCTCAATGTATTCAAGCAGTTGCACATAAATATCCCTCTTGTTGAAGCATTAACTCAGATGCCCAAGTATGCAAAGTTTATGAAAGACCTGCTGACTAATAAGAGAAAATTGGAGGAATTAGAAACAGTTGCACTACCACGGATTTGCTCTGCAATGATTCAGAGGAAGCTCCCTGAGAAATTGAGTCGATCCCGGGAGTTTCATTATTCCATGTGTGATTGGGGAAGGCATGCAAGAAAAAAAGCCTTAGCAGACTCTAGGGCTAGCATCAATGTAATGCCTTACAAGCTGTTTCTAAAATTGGGATTAGAAGACATGAGGCCCACAAGGATGACGGTACAACTTGCGGATCGTTCTATCAAGAAGCCCCATGGTGTTGTTGAGGATGTGCTAGTTAGAGTAGAACAAGCTCATTATCCCCCGTGGATTTCATTATTCTTGATGTGGATGATGATGTTGAAGTCCCATTGATCCTCGGGCGACCGTTTCTTAACACCGCCGGTGCCCTCATTGATGTAAAAGGGGGAAAAATGACATTGAGAGTGGGGGATGAGGAAGTCATTCTCACTCTTTCCGTGGCCATGAAACACACCTTGGACCACGACGATCCCCTCTACTTTTACTTGATGAAACCGATATGATTATTACTTGATTGTGTGCAGGGAGTTCTTGGCAATTAACCCCTTGGATGAATTCTTGGAAGGAATGGATAGCGATGAGTGCAAGTTGAACAACCCATTTCCCACACATGTAAAGCATGTAGGCTATGTGGGAACATTTCCGTGGCCGAGTAATAAGAAGAAATCAACCACAAGGAAAATTTGGTGTAAGAGGGACAAGAAACAGAAATTGGGGATGAATTGCACACTATCACCACCGCAGGAGATCGTTCGACTATTCTTCGAGGGAAAGGGTAAATTCCGTGTCTTTTCATGCCTCTCGATGAGTTTCCCATCTTGGAGCACTTCTCTTGGGCTTGGAGGTAAGTCCCTACCATTTGATCCACCTTGAGGTAAGAAAAAGGTACGTCGAGCTAATGACGTTAAACAAGCGCTTCTTGGGAGGCATCCCAAGTCTTTAAATTCGTCGTCCTTAAATTTTCGTATTTCTTTTAGTTGCTTAGTTTCTATATTGTGGTTGAATGCTTATGTTTGTGTGTTTTTTCGTATTTTTTTCTTTTTGTTGATGTTTTTTTGTGCTCAACTAATGCTTTGGTTTGCTCGCTTGTATTTGGCCTTGAATTAGTATTGTTTAGTTGTGTTTCATTGTCATCCCGGCAGCTTAAATGGTTGTAATTCAGTATTTTATTGAGTGTGCAAGAGGAACCATGCCAATTTTTCAATTTTTCCAGGTCCATCACGGGCTGTATACGGCCCGTATGGACACTGTAGCATGTTCAGGGGCCTTGCGGGCATCATTGCAGCCGCAAGAGACCCTTCGCGAGGAGTATTTTTCATGGGCTGTGGGTCTCACGGGCGCCATGCACCCGTGAGGCTGGCCGTGAGGCTCTCGGCCTCACGCTGCGCGCGCGGGCTGAAAAGCTCATGGGCGCCATGCGCCCGTATGGCACCCATGTGCCTTTCAGGCTGGAATTTTCCAGCCCATGCGGGCACCATGCGCCCGCATGGGACCCACATGGGCTGGGCTGCCCATTTAAGGGTGTTCTTCCCCCTTCTCTCTCTACTCCAACCTCCATCATCTCCTCTTAAGTTTTCTCTCATTTCTCTTTCATTCTACATCATTTCTCCACCATTTTCCTTGGTTTTTTCTTCTCTAATCCCCTCTCCTCCATCTTGCCAACTCAACCTTGGAATTTAATCGGAATTTTTACCATCTTTTTTTCATGGGATCTCTTCCTTCCAAACTTTCAAGCCCCTAATTCAAGGTTTTTGTCTCAAACTTGGCTTTTTGTTGTGTTCTTATCTTATCTTTGAAGCTTGTATGACATATTTGGATGTTGTGATGTGGTGTATGCTTAATTCTTTTGAGTTTTTTTCCTTCATTTGTAAATTTTGGAAAGCTCCATGTCTAGGAGAAACTCTTGCAAAATTTTATTTTTTTCACGAGTTACTGTAGGAAAGGCTGAATTTTTACTAGGCTTGTTTTTACTTTTTATTTTTAACTATTATGCATGTTTTCCTTCTCCTTTATTTTCTTACGCATCGTGATCACCTTACTTATTTTTGTAGGACTTCTCATGGATTGTTGCCCCACCTCCTTTGCTCTTTGCTGGCTTTGTTGCCCATTGACTGTGCTTTCACTAAACAATCTTCATGAACCAATTGGGGCAGTCTCTTTACCCTTCCTTTTCATGTTTCGTTTCTTTATTATGGATTTTACACCATGTTCTGCTAATTAATGTACATTGAGGGCAATGTATGATTCTAGGTGTGGGGATGGGTTATTTGCATGCTTACTTCACCGGTGATAGCTATGATTTATTGTTAAGAACCTCCTGTCTTGAATGAATGATAGTAATGAGTTGTAGTGTTATTTGTGTTATAAGGAAGTCATGTTTTCTTTCTAGTGTTTTCTTCACAGCTTTGACACAGTACTTCTACCTTGTTTGCCCCAGCTAACCCACTGCTTTGATTTAAAGTGTTAGAGTGGTAAATTCATCCCTCAATGCTCTTTTAAGAGCTTTTGGTTCTTTTGTTCATTTTGTTTTATCCCTAACTGAAGTTTTGCATGAAAGTGCTCAGGAGACATGTATATAATTGTTATCTAAAAAAAAATAAAAAAAAATAATAATAATTTTGAAAAATGAAAACAAAATGAGTCTATGTCAGTATTCCTCTGCTAATTTAGCGTGAATGCGTCTATGTAGATTGTAATCAAGTAAGTTGGGTGGCTCTTGTGCCCTAATTAGCATGTGCATCCTTCCGAAAGATTATAAGATATTTTTGTGCAGATCTACGTTAGGCGGACTCGATAAATAAAGAAAGAAAGAAGTATTTGTTCTCACGGACTCAATCATGCATTCACTTAGTTACTAAAGTGTTGAATGTGGACCCGAAGGACTCTTGACCTACTATTGAGGGTGTCTTTAACATTTTTAACACCAGTAGTAATTGAATGTGGTGTGAATAGGGAGAGCGAGGGATGAAGCATACACACACTCACGAGGAAAGTACTCTAGAGGAATCATGACTATCTCTCTCGAGTTAGTTATTGTACAACTCATTTCCTTGAATTCATTTCATACGTGCTCGTGGGGTTCTTCGAGTATTTGAGCTTGAGGTTTATGCGTTTAGTCGTTTATCATTCCGCCCTTATTCTTTCATGTGGGTTTTGCTTGGGGACAAGCAAACGCTTAGGTATGGGGATGTTTGATAAAGCGCCTAAATGTATGTATTTTATATGTATTAATCTTGTATCATTTGTGAATATGTTAACGAATTGATGCCTGTTTTATGTCTAAATTGGTTATTTCGGTGTTACAGGTCTTAAATGAGTCGAACGATGCTAAAAAAATGTAAATCGGATGAATTCGATACCAAAAAGCGGCATTTTTGGGGTCCCAGACCATGAGCGGCAATCTGTAGGCGTTATTGTAGCAGTCATTGTTCTTGCTGCGGGCATTTGGTCATGAGTTTCACGGGCTCCATGCGCCCGCATGGGTGCCAGTGAGGTTTGCTGGAAATTCTAAATACTCGGTTACTGTAGCAAACACTGTAGCTGAGTACTGTATCACCGGCATGTTTTCTGGGCATTTGGCTGTAAGCTTCACGGGTCCATGCGCCCGCATGGATGCCCGCATGAACTGACAGGATATAAATGAAACCGATTTTTCTAGGGCAAGGAGAGGAGTTTTTGGGAGAGTTCTTGGAGCCGATTTTTCACCGGTCTTTAGTAGGCAAGATCACACATTTTGGAGAAGGGAAATCAAAGGGAGAAGCTCGGTTTTGGCTAGATCTTCATCGATCTCTTCTTTGGGAGTTTGTAGAGCGATGAGGGAAGCCGCCCCTCATCGCGGCGTCCGTGGGAAGCATTTCCACCTAGCTTGGCTTGTCTTCCTACTTCTATTGTTTGAGGGAGTTTTCTTATGCCATTTATAGTTGTTTTCATGGACTTGTTGCTTGTATTTGTTTGCATGGAAGAGTAGACCCCAAAGGTCACCGGATGCCGGTGAACCTTGGGATGAACTTTATGTATTTGGATGATTTAATTTTGTCTATTGCAATTGTTGTGTATTTGTGATTCATTCTTGGTGCATTTGATGTGTTGCTTACATGAGAACTCTGTAAACCAACTGCTAGGTTGTACTTGGTAGCGTGACCATCGTCCTTGTACTAGACACACCAAGTTTGGAAGGGATTCATGTATGAATACGCCGTGACCATCGGGTATTCTATATCCCTCCACCATTAGGGCTAGACCAAGTTGTGTTCCGGCCCTAATTAGGGATTTCCCCACTTGTTAATGCAATCGTATGAGGATTTGAGCGAAGAAATTTGCGTGTCAATACTTATACCAGATTAGGGGTTAATTGCCGTGACCATCGGGTTGATCTAATTTAGGAAATCTCTAGGTCCAAACCTTCAATTGCATGACATTCTTAGCATCCTTTGCACTTTAGTAGCCCCTAGGGAATCCGCATCCGTGACCATTTCTTTTCCCCTGATTTTTATACCCCTACCTTATCATAGACTCCATTTGTAGTTCTTTTTATTTCAAGTAATAAATTAGAGAAACCCTTCGAATCATTCGGCTAGACAATACGCAAAGAGGAAGTAAGAGTAGATTCTTGGGCCCAGGGAATACGACCCTCTCGTGCTCGCACGAGGGGTATTACTTGACGACTCCATGCACTTGCGGATCGCTCACCAAAAACTTGAAATAATCTAGGTTGCATGACCATTGCCCTAGTGTTAGACTCACCAAGCTTGGAAGGGAAATACGTATAAATACACCGTGACCATCGGGCATTTATACCCCTCCAATTCTAGGGTTAAGTATTAGCTTGTATTCTAACCCTAACTTGAGAAAACCACCTTTCCCATTGCAATCGTAGGAGGATTTGGATTTGGGTGGAAGAGATTCCATATCCAATACTCGTACCAGATTAGGGATCAATTGCCGTGACCATCGGGTTAACCTAATCTAGGGTTTTCTCGGTCCAACTAGGCATTTGCATGTTAGTTCTGGCATCCTGCACACTTTAGTAGCCCCTGAGAGGATCCTCATCCACGACCGCTTTGTTCCCTTGATTATCCCCCGTATCTTACCTTCATTGTTAGCATTTTATTTGCATTTTACTTGTTTATTTGTTTTATCACTATCAGATTCAAACTTGGAGGTTGAACAACATAGCGAAGAGGATGTAAGAGTAGCTTCTCGGGCCCTTGGGAATACGACCCCCTCGTGCTCGCACGAGGGGTATTACTTTGCGATCCCGTACACTTGCGGGGAAGCGATCAGACACCTATTTCATGAAGAAAGGGAAGTGCCAAAATGTTATAAAGTAAAGTCATCCATTCGCTGTTTCGGAGGACAATGCTTTGTATGTGGTCCTCCATTTACCTCTGATTCCAGGCTTGGTCCATCTTCCTTCCTCGCCCTATCTATGCTTGAGCCTTTCTTGTTGACTCTTCTCCATTCCATCTAGAGGAAAACAGAGGATTCTTAGTCGATCTGATTTGCTTCCTACCGTCTCGCTGTCACTAGAAAAGCCTAAGAGGACTGCCCCATTATATAGTAAGGGCTCAAATCCATAAACTTCGTACAGAGCATCTCAGAGGAAGATGAGCAATGTTCACCAAAAAAGAACATAGATTTGAAACTACCTGCACCCACAAGCCCAAGCTTCTCAGTCTCGGCCCTTGCCAGGACAATAAGACAATAGATCTCATGGGCCAAGCCAGCTATCAGGGCATTGAGTGGGAATCAATCCAGAAAAGAGAGAAGGTCTAGTGCTCTCAGCAAAGTACTATATTTCTTCGCTTCAAAATGGGCTTTCGAAGTTCTTGCCTTCTTTTGTTCTACTTTAGTTCTGCTGAGTGGATTGGGTAGAAGGTCTAATGGATAAATCCCACAAGAAGGGGGAAGAGCTATCATGCTGTAGTGGATAAACTCGGTTTGTAGGGACTGAAGTGCTAGAGGCTCGAATGTGGCTCAGTCGATTGTCCGGATGATGTGGGACTCCTGGGTTCTTGAGGAAAGCTCTTCAAGTTGCTAGTTCTTCTACTCTTGAGACAAGTGCTCTTAGCTTCCGATAGTTAGTTTACGCCTTCTTTCCTTAGTCCGAAGAATTCCAAGGCTTTTGCTTGACTCGCATTCATTCTCTACAGAGTACCTTTTTTTGAGCTTTTTGAATCTCTTGCTTGAACTTTCGAATGAAAAAAACAAAGAAAAAGCAAGGAGAAGAAGAACAAGGACAGCCTTTCCCAGCAGCAAAGGTCGTGAGACCCGAAGAAAGAAAAGCTTAAGTCGAGTAAGTACCCTTGGTGGGGTATGTACTTTACTGGCGATACCAAGCTTTGGTGGAGAACTCGGCAGGCCGATGATGCTCGGGCTGGTCGGACTACCTTCGGCTCGTGGGATGAGTTTCTGAAGGTGTTGCGGGATTGCGCGAAGAGGGAAAAGCTGGCTGCATTGGTCACTGAGGGCGACAGTGACTCGGAGCCGGATCAATCCTCTTCAATTGTTGGGGACTCGACGGGCAGTGAAAGGTATCCCTTCTCATTCTCTTCTTTATGTGCCACTGACCTTGAATGGCAGGGAAGCCCAGTCCATGGTGGACACTGGAGCCACTCATAATTTCATTCGAGAGGCAACCATTGCACGGTTTGGGTTGAGCGTTGGCGCGCACACCAGCCGTGTCAAGGCAATCAACTCCCAGGCCCAGGCGGTAGCAGGCAGAGTGCCTTGAGAATGAAGGCATTGTTATCTCGGCATAATTATTGGCCCGATATGGGCGAGGACATTGAAGCTTATGTGAAGTTGTGCCAGCAAGACAAGTCTGAGAGAAGACGCGAAGCTGGTCTTCTTCAGCCTTTGCCTGTCCCGGAAAGGCCTTGGCAATCCCGGCAGGCAGACCGAGAGGATCAATGGTTTGCTGTAGGAGTATCTCCGTCACTATGTGTCTGCTTCGCAGAGGAACTGGTTAAGTTAACTTGATGTGGCCCAGTTCTCGTATGGGTAGCCCCCAGTTGTCATCATCGCGTAAGGGGGTCGTGGAAGGGTTCGAATCTCACCGCCAAGAGAGGAAGAAAGAAGAGGTGCTTTCAAAAGCTTCTCGCAGGATGAAATGAAGAAGTATGCTGACCAAGGGAGGAGGCCCTTGGAGTTCAAGGTTGGTGACAGGGTTTGGCTGAAGCTAACTCCTCAAGTCAAGTTTGGAAGAAGTTTCACCGTCGGGATGTGGACAAGGGCTTGATCACTCGTCAAATTGAGTATGGATTCTCGTATTCTTAAAGCACTGCGCTATTTTCTTTCTGAATGAACACTGCTCTATTGTTCTTTCTTCATTCTTCAGACTGCGCACATTTCTTTCTTAGAACTTCTTTCTTTAATAATATTGTATATTATACTGACTTAAGAGAACTATCTCTTCAAATCATCCTACTCTACTCAATCCTTTACACCGATGTATCTTTCATACTATCCAGAAATTCAGACGCATGGGCTACGTTTGTTTACCAAGCAAAGCAGACAACGGGGGTAGTTGCTTTGGAAAGCCTGCGTCAGCTAAAGAGAAAAAAAGAAATAGAAGATGAGGAATAGAGAATACCAACCAAGAGAACAAAAGACGTAGAAAGTCTCGCAGCACAGCACAGAAACAAAGAAGAGGGGGCAGAGACAGACAGACCAAGAGCACTGCTCTAAATGTAACTAAAAAGCAGTCGAAATTCTATAACAGATTTTTTTACCGGGACGGATCAAACTGTGATTGAATATCTTTCTTTCTGCTCAGATGTTTTCTCTTTCATTCGACAATAGTGTCTAGGCTTCATCCGCGAAAGATCAACTCGCTCAAGACAAGCACACTCGTCGGCAATCAAGATAGGAACAATCGGAGAGGAAGAAAAGCCCTGGTCTTTGAGATTCGAAAAAAAAGTCTTCGGGATCGGTTGATAGCAAACAAAGATATAATAGAGAATAAAGAAAAGGCTATTGTAGAAGGTACGGTAATCGTAGAGGTAGGGGGAGCAGTAGGCGGGTGGTGAACTTCGAAGAAAGACAAGGAGCTAGTAATGTCGTTGGCGAGGCCGGCACGGAGAAGACAGATCACGGCATCTTTGATGAGAAAGGGGACGAGAATAAGCTGATTGGTGCTCAGCTGACGGGTTTGTGCGGACCATGGATGGTCGTGGAAAACCCTAACAGGAGAAGGAGGATGAAGTTTGGTGGAGGAAGATGTGAGTTCCCTAAATCCATTGGTAGAAAGCCAGTTGCCGATTAGAGTGAGAGTTGCCCGACCCTATCTAATCTACCAAAGCCTAGATAATCGGTGCCTAAAGAGCTAGTTGTAGAAAAAAAGGTAATCTATCTACTTGAAGAATTCATTTTATCCCTTTGATGTGGGTCAAATAAAGTCCCTTGCCATACAGTAAACAAGAAAGGGCAGGTGACACGTCCGAATATGCGTGTAAACCGCAAGTGCACGGGTGTCGAAGTAATAATTACCCCGGTGAGTGGGTAGTCAAATCCACAGGGAACAGGGCTACTAGTACTAACTTCTTCTCTGCTTTCTAGCCTTATGATAAATGGAAAGGTGTGGTGATCTAATGTGTGAAGAAATGAATACCTGAGACGAATATGCAAAGGTGAAATGGATGGAGATCTCAATCAGTAAAAGTGGGGTATTTGGAAAATGCTCCACCTAGGATTCAGGTATTATGTACCGGATAAGCAAAGTGTTTCTATGAAGAGTAAGTTAAGTCGTGGAAATCCAAATATAATCGGATCCAGCCTCCCGATCACTGATACTAGTCCCCTACGAGGTCCCGGTGGAGAAATCACTCAATCTCAACACCTCACACCACATATGACCGCAAAGCACTCTAGGGATTCCAAGAGGTGTATCCGATTCCTAAAGATTGATCCAACCCTAATTCCTGGCGAAGGGTCCTAACCCCCTACAAGGTCCCGGCGGAGAAATCTCTCAATCTCACGTCTCACACTAAATATGGTTGCATAGAGCTTAGGGAACGGAGATAGAATACACCAATCGGAGGGGAAAGGAGATGCTCACTATCTCATGACTCGCCTCTCAACCCTCTTCAATCTTGAGGTTCTAACCCTAATGGAGACCTCTTTCTCACCAAGGTAACAAATCATGCAAACCAAATAACCAAAAAGATCAATAAGGCAAGCAAGCATTAGACAATCAAGATTAAAAACTTAATCAAACTCGGATTAAATAGAAACACTAAGCAAATCCACAAAAGATGAGAATCCTAGGGTTCACAAGCCCAAATACCCTCTATGGTTTTTAGCTCTCCTTGGAGCAACATACAAAAACACATCATCAATGAATGAAAGTACATTAAAACCATAGAAATAAACCCCCTTATATATGAACTGATGGCCTTGATGGAAAGCTTCGACGTCTTGAAGGAGCCACTCCAAAGCTAGGTTCACCGGTGGCTTCCTTGATGCTATGACGGAGGAGGAATCGATCAAAGTTGGTGACGAAGCGCCTCCAAAGCCGCAAAGACCTCCTCTCCAAACCCTAGCAGTCTCACACCTAAAGTGCCGCACAAAAGATGAGAAAGAATAGGGCAAAACGGCTATTTATAGGCCTTAGATCGCGCCTGTCACGTGCCCTCATGCGCTTGTGTGGATTTTCCACGCGGCCGTGTGGGTTGCAGGAATTGCTACAGTACTGCTATAGTGAAATTGTTACAATACTGCTATAGTGAAATTACTACAGTGCTTTCGCAAAAACGCGGTCCAAACACACTTCTCTTGAAGCCACATGTCCGGGCACACGTCCATGTGGTAGGCTATAAAACTTTTTCTTCATTGACGTATCTTTGAGAAGTCTTGCAATCTTCACAAAGAGAAGGAACATGAAGATGTGACTCGCTTTTGTGCCATTCCAACTAGTGAATTAACTTGAATCTTCTTGGAAGTTGGCACACATCTCCACGTTTATGAACTCCTCTCATGTCTTGGTCTTTGTATTGAACTCCCAACATTGTATCTTTATAGCCTATCTTTGCTTCCTTTTTACTCTTCAAGGCATTCACAACCTATATGAATAAAAAGAACACCAATACACAATATGAGACATAAACCATGGTAAAAATAATGCTCAATGCATGTAAAACATATATAAAAATATGTTTACTCAAGCACTTATCAGCAGGGTAACTCTTTGAAAGTCAGGAAGTTATGGACTGATTAGAAGGGCATCAAAGCAAGAATCATCTTGAGCAAAAGGCGCTCAAGCTGTTGCTATTATGCATCCGTTTTGAAGCTGGCCAGACCTCAAGTAGTGGTGGTCAATATCTATACCCTCTCTTCTACTGAGTCATATACTTAATATTTTCAGAATAACTTACCCGTCTCGGGAGAGAGTCGCATCTCTACTCTAGGCTCACTCCACAACCTCCCTATCTTATTTCAATGCTTTGAAACCATGAGTCGTGAATGGGTAAGGAAGAGTGCTACTATCGTCATGCTTTTGTTCTCGTGCCTAAGAATGCTAAGCCCGAGTTACAAGCAAGTCGAGGGAAGGTAGTGATGAGTGTTACCAGTCAAATCGATAAGAGATACCCCTATTCTATTAATGACCAAGAAACCTTTACGGTCTACTATCTTATCTACGACAAAGCTCGCATCAATCATCGATTACCACGACTGCTATTCGACATTCGAACTAAACTACTCAAAAAAATGGTGAGATTCTTAGTGAAAGAAGGACCAACGATGATCCTATCATAAAGGATCAGGATAAGGAGTAAGAGGAGCTTTCATTGAAGTAGACCTTCTTTGAAGATCGAGGAAAAAAGAAATATGACAACTACCCCATTCGGAAGAAGTCTTCAGTAGAGGGAAACCCTGTTACGAGCTACCCCCTGATGAAAGAAATGACCTATCTTCGATCCTGGTCAGCCTTCTTTTGGATCGATTGAACGAAGAAATTTATGCCAATATCAATCTTCTTCCTATAGGGGGAATGTTCCAACGAAAAAAAGGCTTTTTTCCATGGAAGTCCTAAGATAAGCACATCTATCCAAAAGCATGCAAGCATTTCCGGCAGATAGAGTGCCATTGCCCATTGGAGTCCTTCTTTCCTTTAAGTGTGAGATTTTGAACAAGAATAGACAAGCTTTGCTCTAATGTAAATCTAGTAGTTTGCTTCCTACCTTCTTTGCTCAAATCTTCAAGAGCGGGAAAAACCTACTACCCTTTTCAAGCTTGGGTACGGTCCTTCCCTGTACAACCAACATGGTGAATGGTAATTCTATTAGCCCCATAAGCTTCAAAGCCTTGTCCCTAGTTCGGAGAAGATCTTCCTCTTTCACCTGATATTCTCCGAAAATCTGCTTTACAACGAGTTAAGAGTCTCTGAAAAGAGTGATAAGAAGCAGAATAGGCCAAAGCAAGTCTAGTAGCAGTTCCACTGGCTAGGTTAGGTATACATAAGTGGGAGGCTAGATCGATTGAGACTGTAGGCATCCCACTTTTATTTTGATAATTTATGCATGCCTCTTTAGCCCTTTTTCATGTGAAGAGGGATTTGACAATAAGACCAATTGTTTAGCCTAGATTCAGCTTACTCCTTTTTGGTTAGGGAGTATGAGAGAAGATAAGCGCTTTTATTGTTGGCGCATAGCCGAAGATGGTGAATCTGTGCTGGAAAAGTACATTCCTTATATGTATGGTGCAATCATAGTCTTGGTAACCTAATGGAAAAAAACGCAAGCGGAGCTGAAGCGATCTTGGTATAGTGCAGATCTTACGCTATACATTACAAACTACTTATATTAGAACCTGAAAGGTATAGCCAAAACTTGTTAATAGAAGTGGTAACGTTCTGCGTGTAGAACTCTAGCCTTATGATTACCCTTTTTTTCATTCAATCAACCCGACGATCTTCGATCTTTCTTCAATATATGAGCCTTGTCCGTCCTGAGCTTGCTATCCCGGATAGATAAAGAGAGATTACTCCCGCCCACTCGTAGAGGTATCGATCGCTCTTTCCTTGTTTCGAGCTCTTCTTTTGACCTTTCCTTCGTCCTGGCGCTGGCTATCTAGGGGAGTCGCCTTTGGGCCTAAGAGGAGTAGTCACTAAGGTTTCAGCTCTCCCTCGTGGTAAGTTAAACACACCTTTATTGGTTTATAGAACTTGTCTGAATCAATCAAAGACAGACGCCTTGATTGATCAATTGCTACAGGCATGAGCGAGAGCGCAGGAGGAAGGGTCAAGTCAACTTCCTTCCCACCGGTGAGCAGAAGGGGTCGGAGCAAATCTGATTGCCCCGCGGGGTTGGTTCAGCAGATTCGGCAGTGGAGAGTTTCCTCCGGAGGAGGTTTACGCTTTCCCTTGCTTTACGCCCAACCCTATGAAAGGGCTGGTCGATCAGTCAGTTGGAGTCTATTAGTAGTTAGGGCTCAATCGATTGATTAATGTTCTATTGTTACCGAAACCGATAGAGAAGCTCCGCTTAGACGATGAGGAAGAGTTACGGAAGGGGAAGTTGAAGACGCCGGTTACTGGAAGGGCTCTACGAGAATGAAGAGGTTGGGCCGAAGTCCAATCCTGGAATCTCTGACTTCGATCGCGATCAGACAGAATGGGGCCGCAATGGTTGGTGTTGGTATGGCTTTCCCTCCCTCTCTCTTTCTTGGACGCAGCACCAAGCCGTCCTTATCCAGTCCCTCCCGATTTCCTCACCTTAGTGGTCCCCTTAACACTCTATTCTTTTTCTCTGCCCAGCTCCAACTATTGGTTGGGAGGGATACATGTTCCCGTCCCCACGGAGTGGAATCGAATAGATTCGGTTGGGTCGACCTTATATATTACCTAGTTGCGCATCTTTCGTCCTTATCCCTCGTCTGGAGCCACTATCCAAAATTAATAGTTGCTCCGCTCCCGGTCCGGCTAGAGCAATGAGGGGAGTTAGAGTGGGGTCTTCCCTTGCGCCCAACGCGTATCACTACTATGAGTATGAGGCGGCAGCTAGCGATGACCGAGAAGAACATGTTTTATCCTACCCATCACAACCATATTCATTAGTCGATCCCATCCCGAATCCAGCTGACCCGACTCCCCTCTTTTCATTCCCATCCAAAAAACCCATTCTTTTGAGAATCGGACAGATTCCTAGCCTCGAATGACTGGAATGAAAACAAAGAAAAGCAACAACAAGGTCTGCCTTTCCAAAGAAGTTTAAGGTCCGAAGAAAGAAAGCTTAAGGCGAGCGGTAGAAAGCATATAAAGCTGAGAATCCGCTAAACAAACAAAGAAATCCCCCTTTAGGAATCCTCCATTCGTGCCTAACGGTAGCTTTTATAAAGTAGTCTTCACCGATTGGGTGTCGATTCAAAACAAAACCTAGATAAGAAATGGGTTGTTAAAGCATCGCTTATTATCTCTTGTTTCCGTGTTCAAGGATTCTTACTATGGATTGTTAACCTCGCATAGATAGATCATCTCGTTATACTTTATGTCTTCTAGTTTGAAGTGAAACCTTGGTGATCTCATTTCACAAGTGTGCTCACATGAGAATAAGAGCATAGGTAAAGTAAAAATCCCCTACTAGTGAAGTGAAGCTGGGTGGCTGCCATTTAGCTGTTGAGCGATCAGAGTATATTAGGGCTCTCACTTCACACTATGAGAAGGAGAACCTAAACCTATTTCCAAACTTGCTCGACACACGAAGAAGGGAAGACAATAGTCGGCTCTAGGAAGTCATTTCCCTTTCCTGAGCTGGGTCAACTCAAAAAGTGGAAGGGATATAATGTTCGACCTTTTTTAGTAGTTAGAATGAAAAAGGTCTGTCAAAGGCAATGCATCAATTCTTTTTTTTCCACCATTGAAATGAAAAAAAGAAGGGGAAATGGGCAAACTCATTTACATTGGGAGAGATAGATTGAAGCCAAATAGCTAGAATTGGATCACTGTGGTTTACTAGAGCCATCAACATCTTCTTCTATTCTAGCTCGGCGTAAACAATTTCATTGCCTCAGGATTCGGCGAGTAGAAATAGGGAACGAAGTAAGCAGACAGATTGGGTAGAATCCCACTCTTCTAGAGGGATCATAACGAAAGCGAGTTGCTTTGGATGCATTTAGACAGAAAAGCGGACATTATTATAGACGAGATATAAACCTACCAGCTTCATGGTGGTGCACCTGGATGACTTCCAGGTCATTCTCGGGATGGAGTTTCTGAATGCAGCACGGGCCCTTGCCATTCTTTTTGACACTATGCATCCAGGTAAAAAAATGAAATTTCCCAGCGGTCAACGCGGGCGCGGAGAAGACGGAGACCATCTCGGCGCAACAATTCAAGCGTGGACGCGTTATACGCGGACGACATACTAATGCTATCAAGTCTGCCTATCCAGCTGAAAGATTGATAGCAGAAATCCCATGAAATCGTTTGCTCTGAGGGAAGCGCTTTCTCACTCATATGTTAGAGACAGATGATTATTACATATTTAATATGTAGTATATACTACCTTCTTTTTTTAGTAGGTCTCGTAGTCTTAGCGAAATTCTCTTTCTTTTTCTACACGATATGTTTTTGGGTATATATATGGCCAGTAGCGACTGTTACTCCTTGGCTTGAGGGGCCAGATCTGTCTTACCTGAGATGGGGTCCGGGGAACACATTCATTCTATTTCGATGAGTATAGCTACTAGTGGGTGAAAGGCAAGTAGGCGATTGAAGACCTGTGGTTGGTGATTGAAGTTAGGGGTCCGGAACGATATGGAGAGGCTTCCGCGGCGATTGAGTGAAGCGATTCTTCGTTTCCGTTGAAAACAAAGTATGGTGAGTCAAGTTGAGATCTTTCGTTGCAGCAAGGCAGTGGAATGTGATCTTTCTTTCGTGTGCCGTGCTGTTGATATGCCGGATTTTATGATTTTAGCTTTGTAGCTAGCCGTGTTGATATGCCGTGTTGTTAGAAGTCCAGTCAGTCTTTGAGGTAGCAGTAGCTACTGAGTCCGTTAACAAAGGAGTTGGGTAGTGAATGAATGGTTTCTTCGCTAGCTTTTGTTTTCTTTTCCTAGTAATGCCATCCCGTTTTATAGTGTAATGACATGAGCTTGACTTCCTTTTTGTGTGTGTGTTGTGCTGTCTTTCCTTGCTTTCTAAGGTATCGACCTGCCGGGCTGACTCGCTGAGCCGTAGAGAGGGTAGAATTGCTGCTCCCTCCCCTACTCCCGACGAACTTGCTGCCCGCTGCTCCTCCGTAAGCCGAGAGCTAGCCTCCCTCAAGGCCCTTTTTAATTTTTAAGAAAGGCACTGAGCTGAGTCTTCTAAACTCTTCATCCTCCATTGTCTTGAACAGTGGGGCAAAAGGCTAGATTTTCCCTGCAAAGTTGGAGATGAATAACCAGGGAAATTGATCCATGTCGATCAAGCGCCGCAACTCCTTTTTTTGCTGATTTAGGTTTTTAAATCCTTGATTGCCCCTGGATTTCTTCTTGTCAATTTCAACACCTCTTTTACGCACTAAGAACTTCAGGAAGTTTCCCACTGTTACGCGCACATTTTTTTACGGGTTCATCAAACACCTGTCTTGAAATTAAACAAATGACCCTCTACTGAGGAAAGACTTAACAACTACACATAGCGCTAATCTTCTACGTAAAGCCCTTTTTTTAAGTGGACTTAGAAACTTGATCTAACTGTCTTCACTAGTCGGGAAGAATTACCTATACTGAGGCCAATGGATTTCACTTTTTTTGTTTTTATACTAAAGAACCGATGGCTCATGGATGGTAATGATGTTCTAGCTTCTTATGTGACTATTCACTATTTTTTTCACCTATCAGCTGGGTTTGTTTCTTGGTTGGTGTTCAAGTGGTGTTATATTAGGCATTTTTCATTATGATTGCCTAGTTTAGTTCTGGGTGACTGAGTGTGCTACATAATTTATGCTGACCCTTTAGTCACGGAGACCTTCCTTCGTGACCCCGATATCGAGATATGGTACGGTCGATGGTCCAATACCGGGCTGGTATCCTTGATCCCTCGACTGGTGCTCCGGCCATGATATCTTTCTTGACGGTTACCTTATTGATTGTCGTTCTTCTCTTACCATCTCCATCGGTCGGATCTTCAAGTTCTAGTGGTCAAAGAAAAAAATCTCAAGTCGGTGGAAGAATTCCATCAATTTTTTTCCTCGTAGCCCGAGCGGTATAAAAAGCGATCGAGCAAAGAAAGAGGCGAGTTAGCGAGTGAACGGGGTAGTGAATCGAGCAATAACCGAAGAGCGATGAGTGAGACCAGACTAGCGGTGGGCTAAAGCGGTACGGATGGTGACAGTTGTTGTCGATAAGCTATAAGGCTATGAGTATCGGTAAGTCTCTATGAAGCGAGCCTTCACTGGGGAGATAACAACCTTTTTAACTCAATTACAACTACTACTACCTGTACTCAATTACAAGTAATAAAATACACTATAAATACAAGAAAGGAAGTATTTTATTATTTGAAGCGATGCGACCTAGTCGAGCTATTGTCAAGTTAAGTAGTTCCTCTTGTCAAGCTAAACAAGACTCTACTTGTGCTATAGTCGACAAAAGCTCGTACGTTATTCGTGTTAAGCTATCGAGTTAACTAGACTCGATGAACTAATCCTTTAGGCAACTCCTCCTCTCAGAGAATAGGACACAACCTTAGTTCAGTGCAACAACAAAAGAAAGGACCCTTATCTCCCTATATCCCTTTTTGGGGAAGATCCAACTCTTTAACTCAATCTACTACTACCGTTCTCACTCATTGACATAAGTAACAGCTACCAGTTCCTTACTAAAATAACTCGTACTGGTACTCTTTAGTTCACAACTCCCTTAGATTAGGGTAGCAACTCGATCCTACTAATTACGTAGAACCATCGATCGAGCGAGTAGTAATCTCCGCTTGCAGTTCAAAGTGTCTATCCAATCAAATTTGCCATACCAGTGTGTTCCGATTCCGATGCTGGATGAAGGCTAAGCCAGGTGTATAATGGAAGTCATGGGTAAATGATTCGAGTAGCTCGCCTGAAGTCAAACGAGAAATGAGCAGCGCTCGACCAATGTGAATGAAAAGGGCTTTCACAAGAGTCTCCTAAATACTTGGAAATTTGGTTCACGTGAAGGGGTCAAAGTAAGTGAAGCTAACCCCGTACCCATCTATTGCCTCAAAACAAAACTGAATGAATCGATCAGTTGGTAGGTGGTCCCAAAGTTGATCGGTTCAAGGAACTGGGGGGACCTGGTCGCAGAACTGAGGTCACCTTTAATTGCCTTCGCGTGCCTATGCTTGGTCTTCCATTTTGTGTGAGTGAGTACTAAAGGAAATGGATGGAAGTTCCTCCACATTTGATGATCGTATACATTCATGCGCTAATTGCTTTTGATATAAGTGCTGTGCGATCCCGTTGTTTACTTCCGTATTGAAACCTACGTGGGCTAGATCTTCCAACTCTCGCTTAAAGATGGATTGGCGGGTTTTGAAGAAGACTGGCTTTCTAGGCTAAGGAAGGAACTTCCATGCACGCAGGAGTACGTTGAAATCTTCGCTAAGACAATGGAAGGTAATGTATGTACAGCTGATGAGAGTGAGGGGACTACCTATTGGACGTGGAAATTCTTGCTTTCATTCTTGCTGGACAGCTTTTGGGAAATGGTGAATCAAGTCCATTCTCTCTGTCCTAATTATCGCATGAGCTAAGGGGGGGGAACTAGGCAGAAGATCTGTCTGCAAGAAAAGCCTTCTTATCCACTCTACAGGTTCATTTGCTTAAGACGGCTGTACAGGGCAATCGGGTGTAGTAAGTACCGTCTCTCAAGTTGTTTAGCTCTTCTCTTCCTTTTTCTGATTGGTTCTGTATCAGGTGAGCGATGGAACTTCTTCCTGTCAGGTATAGCATTGCTAAGCCATATTTTCCTACATGTGATCGGTCCGGAGTGAAATAAGGGATCAAAGCTTGAGGCATGAAGTCTGACGGATCGGATGTAATTTTGAAGCTGGTACATGCTGGACTGGTCCATATTTCTGACAGGCCTTACATCCCTTAGCATATTTTATACAATCGGATAAGATGGTTACCAAGTAATGGCCATGCCTTCGATCGACCCAACGCATTTTATGCCCTCGCTTGATTTTTATCCACATACTCCATCATGGACTTGAAACAACATTTTTTATGCTTCTTGCTCACTCACACACATGAGGATCAGTCCGTACAAGGCTGGTCTCACTAATGAGAAAGACAATAAAGAAAAGGGTCTTACAAGTTTCAAAACATGTATTTGATCGGGCCTCTGAGATGGCTTCGTGAACCTTATACGAGTGATCTCATGCTCGAGGACCTAGCTTAAAAGAGAGTAATGAATGCACGATGATCCGAACTACCAATCGCCTTATACGGGCTCTTTCTTAATGAACGAACTTCGCCGATGAGAAGCTTAGCGCCCTTTCCTAGCCAGTCCAGGGGGTTGGGTAGAACCTCTATGCCATTTTTCTTCTTGAGTCTTTTCCTTTTCCCATATCAAGACAAGAGGGGATTATCTAGCCCATTATGGAATTGATTGTCCACTAGGGGATTCTAGGGAGGAATTGACCGATAGCTCACTGATAAGTGCTTGAGTAGACATATTTTTATATATGTTTTACATGCATTGAGCATCATTTTTACTGTGGTTTATGTCTCATATTGTGTATTTGGTGTTCTTTTATGCATATAGGTTGTGAATGCCTTGAAGAGTAAAAAGGAAGCAAAGATAGGCTATAAAGACACAATGTTGGTAGTTCTTGTTCAATTCAAGGATCAAGACACGTGGAGATGTGTGCCAACTTCCAAGAAGATTCAAGTCAATTCACTATTTGGAAGGGCACAAAGGCAGCCACATCTTCATATTCCTTCTCTTTGTTAAGATTGCAAGACCTCTCAAAGATACGTCGATGAAGAAAAGTTTTATAGCCTACCACATGGACGTGTGCCCGGACATGTGGCCTTAAGAGAAGAGTGTTCGGATCGTGTTTTGTGAAAAGTATTGTAGTAATTTCACTATAGCAGCAATGTAGCAAAATTACTGTTCACGCGGCCGCGTGGAGATTCCACGCGCCCGCTTGGAAATTTCTGCAGCCCACCCGAGCGCGTGGGGGCACGTGACAGACGCGATCTAAGGCCTATAAATAGCCATTTTGCCCTATTCTTTCTCATCTTTTGTGCGAGTTCTTGAGGGTGAGACGGCTAGGGGTTTGGAGAAGAGGTCTTTTGCGGCTTTGGAGGCGCTTCGTCACCAACTTTGATCGATTCCTCCTCCGTCATAGCATCAAGGAAGCCACCGGTGAACCTAGCTCGGAGTGGGTCCTTCAAAAGCGTCGAAGCTCTCCATCAAGGCCATCGGTTCATATATAAGGGGTTTATTTCTATGGTTTTTAATGTACTTTCATTCATTGATGGTGTGTTTTGTATGTTGCTCCATGGAGGGCTAAAACCCTAGAGGGTATATGGGCTTGTGAACCCTAGGATTCTCATCTTTTTGTGGATTTGCTTTGTGTTTCTATTTAATCCGAGTTTGATTAAGTTTCATTCTTGATTGTTTAATGCTTGCTTGCCTTATTGATCTTATGGTTATTTGGTTTTGCATGATTTGTTGCCTTGGTGGGAGAGAGATCTCCATTAGGGTTAGAACCTCAAGATTGAAGAGGGTTGAGAGGGTGAGTCATGAGATAGTGAAGTGTCCACTTTTCCCCTCCGATTGGTGTATTCTATCTCCATTCCCTAAGCTCTATGCAACCATATTTGGTGGGAGGCATGAGATTGCTCGATTTCTCCGCCCGGGACGTTGTAGGGGGTTAGGATCCTTCGCCGGGAATTAGGGTTGGATCAATCTTTAGGAATTGGATACACAGTTTGGAATCCCTAGAGTGCTTTGCGGTCATATGTGGTGTGAGGTGTTGAGATTGAGCGATTTCTCCACCGGGACCTCGTAGGGGACTAGTATCGGTGATCTAGAGATAGACCCGATTATGTTTGGATTTCCACGACTTAACTTACTCATCATAGAAACACTTTGCTTATCCGGTACCTAATACCTGAATCCTAGGGGGAGCATTGCCCGAATACCCCACTTTTACTGATTGAGATTCTCCTTCCATTTTACCCTTGCATATTTGTCTCCGGTATTCATTTCTTCGCACATTAGATCACCACACCTTTCCATTTATCATTAGGTTAGAAAGCGAGAAGAAGTTAGTACTAGTAGCCACTGTTCCCTCGTGGATTCGACTACACACTCACCGGGGTAATTATTACTTGACTAACTTGTTTATAAAAATAATAATATATATAAATAAATAATAAATAAATTAAATGTATTTCCTAATTTAAACAAAATATTTAAAATATTCAAATTTCAAGACTAGCCGAGATCACAGATCTCAAGGCGAGTCTAAAAATGCACAAATCTCGGGGATCGGTAGAGAGCACCGATCTCGAGGCGATCCAAAATATTCAAAAATATTCAAATCTCGGGGACCCGATCGAGAGCACCGATCTCAAGGCGGTCTAAAATACTCAAATCTCAAGATCAGCTGAGAGCACAAATCTCGAGGCGGTCTAAAAATATCAAAAAAATCTCGGGATCGTACCGAGAGCACCCGATCTCAAGGCGGTCTAAAAATACTCAAATCTCAGGATCAGCCAAGAACAGCGATTTCGAGGCCATCCAAAATATTCAAAATACACAAATTTCTGGATCGGCTATGAGCACCGATCTCGAAGCGATCCAAAATATTCAAATCTCAAGACTAGCCGAGAGCACAGATCTCAAGGCAGTCTAAAATATACAAATCTCAGGATCAGCCGAGAGCACCGATTTCGAGGCGATCCAAAATATTCAAATCCCAGGATCATACGAGGGCACAAATCTCGAGGCAATCTCAATCCCAAGATCAATCATGAATGCAAATCACCAAGTAAAAAAATATAATAATAATAAATTAATTAATTAATTAAAAATAATAATAATAAATCAATCAAATCATAATAATAATAATAACAAAAATAATAAATAAATAAATAATAATAAGTGAAATAAAATAAAATAAAATAAAATAAAATAAAAGAAATCAGATAAAATCTATATTAATTAAATATAATCAAATCAAATCAAATAATAATAATACAATTAGATAAAACATAATAATAAAATAAAATAAATTAATAAAAAATAATAATAACAATAAAACAATTCAATTCAAATCAGGTATATATATATATATATATATATCAGATAAAAAAAAATAATAAGCTAAATAAATAAATAAATAAATAAATAATAATAATAATAAGAATAATAATTAATAGATTAAGTTAGATAAAAAAATATATAAATAATAAGATATAATAATAATAATAATAATAATAATCATAAATACTAATTATAATAATAATGATACGTAGATAATATAAATAAAAAAAATAATAAATAAAAAAAATTTAATTAAATATATATATATATATATAAACTAACGATAATAATGATAAAAATAAATAATACAAATAATAATAAATAATAATAGAATATAAATAATAATAATAATAATAATAATAAAATAATAATATATATATAATATTGATAAAGATAATAAATAGGTAAATAAATAAAAAAAATCCAAATCAGATAAAAAAGAAAATCTTATAGAATATATATATATATATATATATATGAGAGGAAGATAAAATAAATACATAAATATAAATTAAAATCATAATATATAAATATAATAAATTAAAACAAAATAAAATTAAAAAAAAGAGGTTGGAACGTGAGGGCGCAGGTGTGGCCGCCCCACGATCATCCAGATTTAAATATAACCATAATATATATATATATATATATTTATATGAAATAAATAAATAAATAAAGAGTGCTTTGTCATGGTCTTCATGTTCATGCAGCCCACGTCCCATAATAAAAAAAAATAAAAAAAAATAATAATAAAATAAAATAAAAAAAGAAAAGGGAACCGCTCCACGACTCTTCAGAACGATCGTGTCGCTTCACGATTAGCATGACTATGGAACCGCCATACGAAAGTCTTTAAAAAGGGATTCGCCAAAGAACGAACGAGGAGGAAGACGGTGGACGAAGACGAGAGAGCAAGGAAAGAACGAGCGAGAAGAAGGAGAACCGGAGAGAGTTTGGAGACTGAAGAGAGAAAATTGAAGATTGAAGACGAAGGAACAGAGAGAAAGAAAAGAGGAACGAACAAAAGAGACGGAATCAGAGAAGAAGACGATAGAAGAACGAGGAGGAAGGACAAAAAATAAAAATAAAAAAAGAGATCGAAGGAGAGAAGAGATCAGAGGAAAAAAGGAAGAAAAGAGGAAGAACCCCGCAAGAGGAAAATTGAAGAAGAGTGAAAGAGAAAGACGAAAAAGAAGAAGAAGGTTCTCATTTTTCTCTCAAAACCTATATTCACATATATATATATATATACACATATGTAAAGAAAAAAAAGAAAAGTCGTCACTGCACGCCATCATCTGCGGTCATGCACGATGTCGTCACCGGTGTTGTTGTTGTTGATAAAACTCTGCTGTTCGCCCTGCCACCTGCTAGGCATCCGATTCTTTTTGTTCCCGCTCATTGCTACGTTCGTCGACGATGCCGCATTACTATCTTTCGCTTCGCGGCGTTGCCTTGCCGAAGTTTCTTCCACTGTTGTTGTTGTTGCTGCTTACCATGTTCACTCTTGATGCCCTCGTTTTCCACAGCCTGATGCCGCTCCTGATGAGGAGCTCACGAAGACGGAGAAGCCAGAGAGACTGGAAGAGGCTGTGAAGACATAAGAGCCAAAGCATGAAGAGGCTGTGAAGACGGAGGAGTCGACGCATGAAGAGGCGCTGAAGATGGAAAATCCTTAGAAGTTGCTGCCCACGCAGCAGTAGGATGCCCATGCGCCAGCGCCTAAGGACGTGTTCATCGGGGGCGGTCCTCTGCTCGACGACGAAGAAAACGACACTATCGTGCTGAATTTTTACCTTGGTGACTTCAAGACGTTAGGGTTCCAAGCCTCCCACTATTTGTCGAAGAGCTGATGTTCGATCTAAATCCTGTGATGTTTTGATCGGCAATCAGATTGATAGGGGAAGCTGGGCGTGTGATTTAAGGTTTGCAAGAAGCTCTTTGTCTCACACTACTCTAGGGTTCCTCGGTGACAACGAGCTTTTTCTCATCTCCTCCCTTGTCTACGTCAAACCCCTGCCCAGTTTCATCTGAACATGTTGAATCAAAGGTTTGGATGTGGTAGTATCGCTGTGGATCACCAACATCCAGAGTGGTCTTGCAAAGATTGATGTGATGTTCCGGAATGGGATCTTCAAGCTGTCCAACAACAAAGCGATCACTGGGATCTCTAGAATCGTGTCAACGTTCCTCCTATTCTGTGAAAAAGGCGGACAAAGAGGAAAATGAGGAAGGGAAGAATGATGGTAGCGGTGCTACTAGGGTCATTGACGAAATGATAGTGTTCGCTAGGAATATATCAATGCATCCAATGATTTTATTATGTCGAATACCTAGCAAGAGCATGCATTGGCGGTTGAACATCTTCAACCAAGACTGATTGCTTTGAAGATGGAGCTTTGCCCAAGTCATGTGAATTGTCAAAGCCCAATGAGATTAAAGCATGTTGAATTAAAGCCCGATATCTTTGAATTGAAGCCCAACAAGATCTACATAGTCTCCAGCATCCCTCAAGAGCATTTTCATCATAGGGGTTCTGGAAAGGTTAGAAGATAATAATAATAATAATAATAATAAAAAAAAAAATCTATCTTATGTCAAGATATAGATGAGAGAATCCATTGGTGATTGGATATCTACTGGGTATTCTTACGCTAATTCTGCACTTGGTTTTGGCAGTGCAAAGGCTGCAAAGGCGTTTGCTTGAAATGCATGGATGGGATTATGTGGTTAGGAAGTATCACACTCTTATTTGGAAAGTAAAGCCTGTGCAAACAATTTCAAGTAGAAGTGCTAAACTATTTTAGGGCTTGATCCTAAAAGTGAGGAGATGACTAGGGGCTTTCTAGACAAGATAGAGAAGACACCTGTATCTGTAGATATACCAAAGGATGACAAAGAAGAGCGCACAATACTTATGCTTAAAAAAAAAATGCTATTGTGTGCATGCATGCATACATAAAAATAATAAAATAAAAAAATAAAAATAAAAAAATAAATAAAAAAATATAAAAAAAAATCAAAGCGGGCTCCACCATTTAAAAAAAAATAATGCACATGGGATTTGCATCACTATTATATGAAATGCATGCTTTAAAAAGGGTTAGCTTAAAAAAATATATATATATATACCAATATATATATATAATAAATAAATAAATAAATGTTTACCTCACCCATGCATGTATGGGAATACGTGGGAATACGTGAAGCAAAGCCATGCACATTTCATTTGTGAATTCGTTGTCACATGAAAAGTGTAATATATATATATATATATATTCAAAAGGACATGGCCCAATATAAAAAAAAAAGAAGGCATATGGAATGTTTAAATGAATATTAAAAAAAACAAAAAGGGATGGTGTTCATTCAGTAACAACTGAGAAGTGGGTTCTTTGGCCCTCGAGCTTGGATATTAATTAGACACAGCAATTTACAAGGCATGAACATTATGGTTGACCGATGGGAACTTGTCTTGCACCGGAGTTATTTATCACGGGAAATTGAAACCAGTGTAGATATGTAAAACTTGATATTCTTCGGTAATCAAGCAACATCTCTTTCTATCCAAAGTAATACCATCACAAAGCAATGTTTGTTCCTAAACAACGACAAGAATGCCACCTCAAGGCGACGATCAGATTGGTGTTAAAAAAATAAAAAAATAAAAAAATAAAAATTCACAAGGCGGCAATAAGATATATATCTCAAATGGCAGCAAGGCATATAACGCAATGACAAGACACAAGCAGCAGTAGTGACATAGCAACACAATGACAAGGCACAAGCAGCGGCAGTGACATATATATATATATATATAAGTTATATGTTCTTATATAAAGGATGTAATGAATATATATATATATATAATAAAATTTATAATTCGCAAATTTTCTGGCCTTTACTTATACTTGAGCCCTTAATCGGAGGTTCCTAAGACTTCAGTCTAGGGTAATTAATAATAGAGGCTTGCCTCTATTAGGAATGGAAGAACCTACAAAAATACAAAAATACAAAAATAAATAAATAAAAACTATTTGTGACTCGATATATCGCCTGGTGTCTCTTCACCGACACGACGCCAGGTTGTATATTTTCGATCCCACAGACACCCGTGCACTTGCGGTACACACACGCATATTCGGACGCGTGTCACTCACCGAGCGTCCACTATGGATTTCTAGGGTCGATACGAATCATCCCATTGCCGAAGTTTGAGACTTGTGGCAAATCGCGATCTTTCAGCAGCATTTTCAACTAAGTGGCGATTTTTCCAGACTTTTATGTATGTCGACATCGGGATATTGACGATTATGGATATTGTTTTTCATCTTTGTCTAAGTTTGGGACGATAGTTACCACTTTGATGTGAGACGTGGACCTCTTGATAGCGATGAAGTGATCGCGAGACTTGGAATCTGCATGCGGAAGGGTGCTAAGCATAGGCGACATGCCTAAAGTTCCTAACTCAATCCTTTTTTTATAGACTTTTTGAATGAACCGCCCTAGCGCTAATGAATTCGAAGTCCTCCGGGCAAATCTTTCTAATTCAAAAGCGATCGGTAGCGTCCCCCATCTGACCCGTTAAAGATCCAAAGGTGGGAGGCGCTCAAATATGCCATTGATTACCTTGATTTATGAGCTTGAGCATTGCAACAATTGATAAGTCTGCTTTGGCAGCTGTAATCTCATTGAAGGATTCCAACATGAGAATGACTAGCTTGTTGGCCTTCCATGTGCAATGCTATGAAGAACTTCATCTTATAGATATAGAATTGAAAGCCTCCCTCCTATTACGCTAAGCACATCAATCGAGCATTTGAAAGAGGTGCTCTATTCAAGATCGCAAAAGAGGCGTAAAAAGGTGCTCAATGAATAGGTGCGAGGGTCGCCTTTTGCGGAATAGAAAGTCACAATCCACTAAAAGGGAGGGTCCTTCCTACCAATCCATGTCGGGAAGAGCGGTCATTTCCTGTCCCTATTGTTCTTCGTCGCCTTCTTTGAGACTTTTTGGTTCTTTAGTGGAGGAGATTCGTTCATATCCGATTAAGGCCACGGAATGGAATGGACCTACGATCAGCGAGTGCTAGTTCACCGGGCCAAGCGGGAGCTACATTACATTACGTGGCGATATCCCCTAGAATCACCTAGTTGGAATCCGTCTTGAGATTTTGGGAGAGTATCACCCGCTCTACGTCATTGAGGGGTCTTAAAAATGTTTCTTACAAACATTCTAGCTAATAAAAAAAGAGCAAAAACCAATGGAACATGGTAGGCCGGTCATCCACTGATTCATCCAAAAGAGAGCTTCTTCATTTGGCTTCTCCTTCCCTTGATACTGATCTGACTAATAGCAATTTCAAAAAAAGACAAGACATACCTTATATAATGAATGGCATGCTTGAAAGTCCATCTTACTGCCAAGTGTATCCGATATGCCTTTCTTGCCATTACCGACCATGGTTGAATAGACAACCAATCTTTGCTGCTTTCGACCAAGCCTAGCCAAAGACCTTTCGATGGTGTTGGCAAAGCGGTGCCCTCTTGTTTGTTATTAGTAAATGTAGATGACCCGAAAGAAGAGCTATCATCAGTGGGACGGATAGACAACTTACCATAAGAAAAAAATAGAATTCTTATGATGAAAATCATATGGAAATCACCAATAGGCGTACCAAAAGATGAATTATAGCACTCAAAATTGCTCTCTCGATAGAAAGAAGGATTTCGGAAGAAGGCATTCGGATCATTATCAGTAGGCACCTTACCAATGAATAACTTGCCTGGACTACAGGGAGACTAAAGACATCTTTCTTACTTTAAGAGAATTGGTAGGATGCTTTTTTCCACCTTTCCCAAAGCAAGTAATTCATCTTGGGCAGCTCTCTCGGGTTGGTTAGCTAGTGTCATTGGCCTTCGACACGCCTTTCGAGATAAGTAGCTAAGTCGTCTTAATCCAGTGATGAAAACTCTGAACTACGCTAGGAGAAGCGCTCAATCCGTCGCTTCATTTCTCGATCCGTTGCTTCTTCCCTAGGAACTGTTTTTAGCTTGAGCTTAAGATTCGGCTACTTCAAATGCTCTCTTCCCCTTGCTTTGGAATCGAATCATCAGTCCTTCCTCGGCTTTGAGAAGGGGGTTATCTTCGTGGAGTATGCAAGCTCTTATTAATTATGCTTTTGTTCATCCTTACGAACAAACCCGATCAAGCTATGAATGAGCGTCGACCATAGTGTAGGAGGAATGGTTAGCCTATCCCTCAGTATTGGGTCAAGATGCGAAACTTGGAAGAGTAGTGGTCAACCTTAGTTTAATGCTCGAGGGTGGAACCTTATATACGACTAAGCTGAATCAATCTAAAGTGAAATCCTCACCTTGAGCGAGGAGAGCTTGAATCGACCTATAGTTTAGTAGAGAGCAATGGCGGAGATATAGTAGAAGTTTAGACTTAGACATTTTTTTGGTATGAAAATCTTCATCATACCCAGCCCGGTCCCTGAGTCTTTCGTTTGAACTACCTAAAGCAGCTGACGAGGACGCTAGCAGTTGGGCGCTTGATGAGACCTCACGTCTTTGAAAAATGATGTGCACTATAGCGCTAGCCTTATTCCATACATCCATCGGAATATCTCGCTTACGGGGCAAATGCCCCTTTCTTCTTTAAAGTTTAATAACATTCGGGATTTTGAACTAAAGCGGAGACTTCAGAACTTTGGATTTTAATAAAAACTATGTCCCCATCGTGTTTATGCCTTAGCTCCAAGATCTCAGTTTGCATCAAGATTTCAGTTCTCACCAGGATCTACTTATTTAGCCACATACCACATCAAAATATGGTGTGATAAAGAGAAGAGAATGGTGGCTTTACCGCCAGCAATAGCCTATTATCTTTGACGGTAATCAAAAATCATCATGGACCTAGGCATGTCCAGACGCGGACACGCCCGCTAACCTACTTCTCATATAGGGTTCCAAGGTCAACAAGAGAAGGAGATAGATCATCGGAAGAGGAAAAAGAAAGATGTCAATGATAAATGGATTCATTCATTCTTAGGCGGGATCTCCATGCTCGAATCTTTTTACATAATAAATGATGTTCTTCGATGCGTAGTGAAGTATACATAGACCCAGTCTCTTTTTGGGTCTTTCTTTCAGGGCATAGTCTTAGAGTAGGATAATTTTTTGCTCAATTTCTTTATAGGATTATCCGTAACAAAGCGACTTATTTTTTTCTATTATGCTATTCGATCAATTTTTGGGCTGCTGCGATGATCCGTCGATGGGCAAGTCTTACGGATTCGAGTTCTTACTTATTGGGTGGGAATCTTCACGATAGCATGCCTTTCTACGAGGTGTTGGATTCATTTCGGGGTCAGCTGAAAGCGATGAGTCTATGATAGTAGTGATGCGTCTCGAGCCAATTCTTTGATTGGATGAGATGTGTGTAAACTCTTGATTCAAAGCGACACGGTCCCTCAATCGAGCACATCTCTTTATCGTTAAAGGGTAAAAATAGCTTTGAATCCCAAGCGAGATATAGTTATCTATCTTACCGCAATTGGTAAATGTTGAAAAAGAAAATCAAGAAGACCTTCAGCCTAACTCGAAAGGATGTGTTTTTGAGCAAGGTTGTTCTTGGTCCCAAGGGGTGATGAAAAGGAGCAGCTGTTGCTTCACCACCTTGCATGGGTTAGTCTTATAGTGCTAGCTCCTGCTCCTTAGCTAATATCTAGAAGTGGAGATCCCTCCCATGCAAACAACGAGGTATTTTCTTTTTTGTCACACCATAGGAGTGTAGATTAGCAGTGCAATGAGTTCTAGTTGAGGCATTCTAATCATTCACTTGGGAATCTCTTTGGCCCCAAGGAAAAAATGGGATCAAAGAACTGCTGCTTCTTCACGCTTGGGTTGGGCTCTTCGAATGGTCAATAATGTCGAATAACGGTTGTAGTAGCGGTGATTGATCTTTGGCTTGTCGTAGATAAGAGAGTAGAATAGGGGTATCTCTTATCGATTTGATTGGTAACACTCATCACTACCTTCCCTCGACTTGCTTATAGCTGGGTTTAGCATTCTTAGGCACGAGAACAAAAATAGATGACAGTAGCTCTCTTCCTTACCCATTCCACGACTCATGGTTTTTAAAGCATTGAAATAAGGCAGGGGAGGGTGTAGAGCGAGCCTAGAGTAGAGATAGACTCTCTCAAGATGGGTAAGTTGATACGAAATATTAAGTATATGACTCCATGAGAGAGAGGGCCTAGATATTGACCACCACTACTTGAGGTTTGGCAAGCTTCAAAATGGATGCATAATAGTAATGGCTTGAGCACCCTTTGCTCAAGATAATTCTTCCCTTCGTGGACCACAAACAAGATCTATGAGCAAATATATGAATTCAACCGATAGAAATAAGGCATTCAAGCTCTTCTCTGCGAACCGATCATAAGGTGGATTTACTATGATGAATTGGGATTTGCATTAACCAACTGCCCTGCAATCTCGATTTCAGTCTTCTCATTGTCATTACACATTTTGACTAGCCGTGTGTATGCAGTGGAGGAAGCAAACCGATTTCGGATGTGTGCATAAGAGCCTTGTCTACACTTTATTGCATGCTCATTGAGACAATGCCTCTTCTTTGGTTATGCGACTAGGAAAAGTGATCCACAAAGAGATTGATGTGATGTTGTTGTTTCACTTGGCCCAACTGCTGACACCCACTTGCCAAATGCTCTTGCTGTGAATCTTTCCTTTATATCTGTACCGAATTCGATTTCTATTAAGCTATTCTTTTCCGGCTTGATCACGGACATTGGGACAAAGACAATTGGAATTACACCCTATAAAAAGCTGGTCCAAGCCTTCCTTTTTGTGCTCGCTCTCGTTTTGCATCTGACCCCAAGCAAGGTACTATATGGTGGAGAAAATATTCCGGCAAAACCATAAAGACGGGGAAGGGCTATTCTAGGTGAAGCTTTAGATTCCTCTGCTGGATAATTTTTTTCTTCCGCCTATGAAATAGCATCTATTTTTGGAGTAATGGTAGCGTATCGTTCACGAGGCCACGCTGTCGTCGATGATTTCAATCTTCATGTTTTTCTTTTTCCCCACAATAAGGAGATGAAAATCACTGGAATGAGGACCCAGCTCTACACTCCGCAGGCATTAGGCGGGGAAATTTCCATTTTACGGGGTGTCTTTGAGGGGAGAAAGCCCTTCCGAATGAGAGAAGGATCCCGGCACGGAAAGCTATCTCCCTTTCTCTATTTTTTTAGAATGAGAAGTCGCACTTGGGTAGGGCGGAAGGGTGTATGCCACCCGATCGCTAAGGAAAAAAGATCGACTTATAACAAATCATCGAACCCGAGACCAATGAAAGGAGAGTTTGCCACAATGCTATAAGGAACAAAGCAAACAAGAAAGCAAGAGAGCCTTTTTCCCCGTTCGAGAAGGTTTTCATACTCATTTATTTACAACATTAATTCAGGAGAGAGGTTGAGTCTTGATTCGAGTGCATCACACTAATTTCTAAAAAAAGGGTTAGGTCAGGGCTTTCTTTCCTTCCAGCTTTAACTCAATGTTGAGATTAAGATTCCTGTTTTAAAAAAAAAGTCCTCCATGAAAAAAATTCAAATTTAATTTAAATGAAAATATTTGAATGCTTCTCGGTTAATTCAGATTTCTTTTTTTATTTGCACCAACACCTTACCATCTTTCTTTCAACGAGATGAGAACATCGCTCCGGCCAAATCAAGAGTTTGACTACAAACAAAAAGCAATTCCTGGACTCACTCATGTATGCGTGCAGATGGTCTTGTCTTCTTGGAAATTGAGACTTAGTCATGGGCACGGCCAAGGTGCTTTTGGCACTTGGCCGTGCGAGCTTCACTAACCCGTTGGAACACTACTCCCAATAAATTAGCTTCATCAAACGCAACACTAGGAGTTAGGGAGTATTGTTTTTGATTGCTTCTCCCACATCTATTTTTTTGAATGATATATTTTGAGTGAGCTTGCATGTGTACATTGAGGACAATGTACAACTTAAGTGTGGGGGAGTTTCATAATGCGCACATCTTTTCTATTGTTCTTGATTGATATATGCTCACATAGCCAATGGCCGTTCACCTTAGTTGCAATGTTTGTATTCCTAAGTCTAGGAGAATTGTTAACATTGAATGTTTTTCATGCTCTAGTTCTTGCTTGAATTTTTAGGAATTTTTGCCCGATTTACACTTAGTGCACTACTCACTCTTTGAACTCTATTGGAAACTCATGTTTGATGTTAAAGGGACTAGTTAGGTTTACTTATTTTGAAAAAAAGTAAAAAAAATAATGGAAAAATGAAAAGAAGGAACAAAATAGTTTTTTTGTTTATTTGTATTTGATGGGTGGAAAGAGCTACCACCTATGAAGTATGAAGCTACTCTCACAAGTCGGGATACTAGTTATGCCCTAATGAGAGAAAGAGCTATCTCATAGGATGAGTGAAATCTATCACCAGGGTAGAAAGAGCTACCACCTCGAAAGTGTGAAAGCCACCTTAGCGGCTGCTTTGGAAAGGGCTACCTTAGAGGATGTGTGAATCTACTACCATCTTTTAAAATTTTTATCACTTGTGTAGATAAATAAGTCCCTTGCACTTAGAACTTTAAGGAGTATAACTTGTTGTGTTTTGAGTGAGTTCACACACTTACACGAAATTCGGGTTTGTTATCCTTTTTGATTCAAGTTTTTAGCAAGAGCATTGATTTTTCGTATTTAGTGTTGAAATTTTCTTTACTTGTAGAATGCTATCTTTGTATACTTTGGTGAACCTAAGGCCAAGCACTTTCAATATTTTCTTCATTGATGCACAGAATGTTTTAATGTTTGCTTGAGGACAAGGACTTGCTGAATCGGCAAGAGAGTCTATTGGCCAAGCGGGCAGACGTCTTCCTATTGAAAGAAAAGGAAGCAATGAGTCGACCTGCGGACAGAAGATATTACCTGGGTTCTTTTTACAGATCAAGCTGTGAGAGCCTCTTAATGACACATTCAGACACAACGCTTGACTATCCTGAGAGATTAAGAGAGTGTGACCCGTTCATCCCCGAGGTGTACCAAGCAGCACAGAAAAAAATAGCATATTACGGAATATAGCTGCTATAAAGCTAGGGATACAGATATACCCTCACCCTCTATACCAACCAATGACTATATCCCCTGAGACAAGGAATTTTGCATGACTAAGCCACCTTTCGCAAGCCTCGAGTGCGAAGACTCTAGATGAATTACGGTTGGGGAGCGGAGTTAGAAAGCAGACGAGCAAAAAGCGGTGCCGGACTGTGATCAAGAGACCACGTTAGCTTTCGAGGAGTGATCGAGGCCCGAAAGACATTGCTTTGGAGCCCGAGTAATTCAAGATCGGATAGAGCGAACCTCCCCCAACATCCGGCGTGATTAGGCGGGGACAGATTCGAACCTCGTAGTCTTCGGTCATGAGCACGATGAGTCGAACAATTCCTCTACCTCGCTTTTTTTCTCATGATCTTTCTTTCCCTCTTCCCACTAGGGTTCCCCGGCTTTGTTTGGCCGGGATAAAACCCAGATGCTTAGGGTTGCGACTAGGCGCGGAGGTTGGAGCTCCGCTCTTTCCCTCTCCCGCCCTTGCTCGCATGAGCAAAAGCCGCCCTCTTGAGGTCGCTGGAAAAAACGCAAGGAAGAGTTCAAAGCATTCTCATAGGCTCCGGTCGAATTAGGAAAAGAAAATGCGGTTTAGTTGTAGTTCTAGTGAATTAATCCTCTTATCCAATCAGACTCGAAATTCTTAAAGTCAAGTTTAGACTCCTCCTTTACTCTTTGGTTTGGAGCTCTCGATCTTCTTGCCCTTCCAAGCTTCAAGCCGAAACCTAGATCTGAGAGATTAAATTCAGGAAGGAACTCTATCTAGAAGACCGCTTGGAAGCACTACTCACATGGATTGATTCATACCCGGAGAAAGCCACTAATGATAACTTCGAGAGCGTAGACCCAGCACAAAGACCAAAAAAAGAAAAAAACACTTCTCTCCCAATAGTCGAAGATAAGCTTCCACTCTCTCCTTCTACTGCCACATCCAATAAAGGCTTGTTCTCAATGAGCACATCACGTTGATCTTCATCTCCTACATTGCCATTAGAGAAATCCTCATCTTGCCCTGTAATAATATATAAAGAAAATATACTGAATTTTCTTGCTGATCCAATCCCTCAATAAGAGGAAATGGACCGACCAACCAAATCGTCTGCTGTCTAATTCATCTTGATGTCTCCTACAAGAGAAATGTAAGCAGGAGTAGACTCGATCGAGAGCTGGGGAGGGTTAAAAATACGAGGATGTACGTTAGACATCGAGAAAGACTTCCACCGAGAGCGAAAAGAGGGATCCTTATTTTTCGACTCCTAGGCAAGCCAAGCTCGATCATGATTTTTGCTAGCCAATTTAGTTACGTCGATGGGAAAGGTTGTGGAAAGAAAGAAGAAGCTCGAGAATAAAAATGAAAGGAATGAGAGCAAAGAGGGCGGTTTCCATATGATTTTTTCGTAAAAGAGCGTCTAGCCAAACTAGAGTCGCTAGAGCGAGAGGAGATTGAAAGCGGTACATCAAGCCAAAGCATATCAATGCCGGATTTTCGGATTCTATGAGAAAGAAGGTGTTAGAACGCCGATTCCGAGAAGGAGACCTAAACTAAAGAACTTCTTCCCGGTCCACTTGGGAAGTTCGGACCGGAGGGGCCTTACAAGTCTATAGCGCGAAGTAAGTGCTTTACGGTGATACTTGATAAAATAGGAGCGAGACGTTCTTTGACAGAAAGACCAAAACAAACTTGAGTATCCCCATCTGACTTCTAGCTCTAGTAGCTATCTAGCTTTCTGTACGCTTTGTATGGCGGTGGCTTGACGTTGTGGTCGTAGTAGTATAGCTGTCTTTTGCTTTCTAGCTTGGCTCTTTCCTTTTTATGCCTATTTTTCTTTCCTATTGCTTGTGTTGTGCCAGTTAAAGGGGCCGGTTTCTTGCTACTCCAACTCTAGTAAGATTAGATAAATAGAAAGAGTAAGCGAGAGGAGAATGATAGAGGATAGAGGTAGAGGATCGGACGGTTGGTTGAACCGGGAGATAGCTCGAGGTGGCTCATCCCGCTCAACCGCTTCCCGATCGAGAGCGATAGCGATAGAGTGTTTGCTCTAATTCTATTCTCAGGAACTTCCATTCCATATGACGGATGACGAGTGATATTCATCTATTCAAAGCCTAATTGGATCGCTTGGGCAAACGCCCATACTATGTTCATGAAAAAGCCTCATGCGTGGAGAAAAGTTGTAAAACCAGAGAGGGCTCTTTGGAAAAGTTTTCTCTTGATGACCTTCAAATTTTGGGACGCATGCGATTGTTACTTTAACGATCGCCCTATTCTTCTTCATTAATGGTCCCCGGGTTTCCCACTTGTTAAGGACCTTTTAAGCTCGGTCCTGGTTTGGATTATACTACCCAACCTAAGGCTCAACTAGTGGACTCCGACGATTTCGGTCGGGTTGACTCAATAACAAAATGGCGATTCCAGCTACCCAACTGATTAAGCACCCACAACGGGAAGAAGTTACTCACCTCGTCTCCATATTTATTTTTAGGTTCTACACCCTTATTCCTCCCATCGAGTGCGATGATGGAGGAGTAAGAGCAATACGACATTCTTACCATCCCATTCCAGCTGGCTTGAAAGTTCAGGTAAGCAATGGGATGTAAGATTCGAAGATGAATCAGTGAATGGGACAAGAAAGGAATCTTCCCCTACCTCACGTAGAATCAATCGATGAGAAAGAGCTCTTCATCATTACTTGCCGGCGTAGACGGCAATGGATGGGAATTCCAGCTACTCGTCAGGGCTTCTCAATCCCGGTTTTGATGGGAAATGGGAGTTGGGGAAGTTTGAGCTAGAGTTTCCAACAATTTTTAATGATGGAGATGAGGGAGAGAACTACTTTTTAAAGGTCGGAGATTTGCGAGTGGTCATTTTCTTTTGAAATATTTAGGGCAGATTTTACTACGCAGGCCACGATCCAAATCTTTTTACAGGGACTCGTCACATTTGAAGACCGTTGGGTGTGACCCGTCTGCATTCCCAACGTGGTAGACCTCAAGTCGCTTTTTGAAAGCGATCATCATTAGGGGCCTATCACTAATCAAAGGGTGGCGATCACAAAAGGCTTTCTTTAACGAGTGTAGTGAGAAAACTAGGTATATGGTCAGGTCGGTGGTCTATAGGTCAAGTACTCGACCGTCTATGAGATCTAGGCGGGGATCAAATAGTAGTTTTTTTGCTATGAGACTGGTAAGGTAAAAAAAACTAGGATTGGCCTTAACTTTTTCTTTCGTATCGAGCATCAAGAGATAGGCTTGACGATTTGGTAGGCGCCTATTTTAAGACTGTCAAACTTGGAGTTGATGTGAACTCGAGACATGCCTATCTTTTCGAAAGCTCTATGTTTCAATTCTATGTCTCATTATAAGGAGATAAAATCAAGTCAGAGATGATGCTACATGATCCAGAGTTCTAAGGCCTACTACCTTGAGTTTGAAGATGAAAGAACTCACAATGACATAAAGAAAGAAAGTTATCCTTTTGCACGCATAACATAACATAAGTCCAAGCGCCACTTTGTATAGGTTGCACTTAGAAAGAGAGATAAGTTAGGCCAATCTCAACCTATCGAAGGCTAGAGCGCTCTGGTTGATTGATCTTAGATGACACTCAGGTTCACTGAACTCTTCCATGGTATAGGTCCAGTCCATACCTCCCTCCTTCGGCTAAATAAGAGATTTCGCTCACCTTTCTTTCTTCCTTATCTTAGGTAGGAAGAGCATGAAGGGAGGTAGGCTATGGAACAAGATCAACACTATGTCTTGTATTGCTGCTCCTCCATCTCAGTCAGTATCAACAAGGTCTTTTGCCAGTGAGCTTTGCGTCTAGAACATTGACTATGAACCTCTTATTAGGGATTTAGAAAAGTCCAACTACTTCGATCTGTGATAATTGATTCAATATAATCGCTTGGATTCATGTCCAACTTCAAGCACTAAGCCGTAGTCGACAATAGAGATGCCAAACAGATCAAAGTATGGAACTCACTACAGGTAAGGAGTGACTGTGTTGAAGCTTTAAACGTAGAGCTCATGACGACTTCAAGCAAACTCCATGAGTGTGCCTGAAAAGACTACAAAGAATCTTTGAGTTGTAAGCGCAGTAAATCACAATTCTTTGTTTTGTGTGTGTCGGGTAGCGCGCATTAAGGTTAAGATGGCTTCGTCACATGATTGTGCGGGCGAGGTATAAAGCCAAAAACCCTGTTGGAGTTCCCCGCCATCACCCTCGCCTAGATCCGGAGATTTGTACCCTAAAGTAGCATAGATGTAAGTTGTAGAGGCAAGTTCCTGCTGAGTTGGGAGATCCATCATATCCATACGAACAAAACCAAAGCACTGAGTAGCAATGGTTGATCGATGGCTCGAGTTTTTCCTTTTTTTAACTATCTCACCCAGAGATATCTGTCGGGAGCAAGAGCATATCCTAGTCCCATATTCGGTTGATTAAGATCTAGCAGCATGACGACTATCGAGGGCGAAGGAAGATCCTCTTTGTTGTTGATTTGTGTTTCGATGAAGAATCCTTATTAATATAAGAAAAAGATAATTATATATCTTATCTTCTTCTTCTGTCTTTTTTCACCGGGCTCTTCTTATTTATCTTGTCTGCTCTGGAAGATTGCAGTAGCAACGATAGAGTAGAGCATCATCTTAGCGGATCGATAGGCAGATTCCTTTGAAATTGGCTTATTATTAGCTCGAGTTGGCTTGTCTTTTTTCTAGTCACTTCTTAGGATGTAAACGAAGGCTTTGGCTTTTGACATGGCTACATTGAACTTTTGTTTTAGGCTTCTACCTTTTTTTTTCATCAGCTTGTGCCTTTACTTATGGATGGCATAACCAGTCGACTTTGGCAACTATGGTCTTAGAGCTCTGCTCGGCATCTCGCTTAGGTCGATTGGCTCAGCTGCAGTCTTGGTACCTTCGCTCGCCCCTTAGCTCCCTTCGGCTTTTTGTACCCTACGATCGTTGGGTCAGCTCGGTTGTTTATATATTTTTCCTTCCATAGTGTTGATACGCTAAAGCTCATGCTACTTATTTGTTTGGATTCGGTTTCTTTTTGATATGAGAATTGGATTGATGTCACCAAATTTTTTGGTATTAGTCCTCTGAGACTACCGGATCTCTTTCTTATGTAAGGGTGTGTTGACCCTCATGACTAATCCGGAGCAAGAATGGAACCCGATCTCAAGAGCGGTATGTCTTTGAAGAAGAAGAAGAGATCGATTGCGTACCACTTACCGGATTAACAAGAAAGACTACCCTCACTTACCAAAAGCGAAGAGATCGGGTCGACTTACTTGACTAAGCCTAAGTGGCTTACCGACTTGCTTGACTACACTAGCGGGTAGACGGACTAGACTACCTTACCGAAGAAAGAGACTACCGAACTACAAGAAATGGTATCATATATAAGAAAAGTCGAAGGCTCGATGAGTACGGACTCATCGAGTTGCTCAGACTTGTATCACAAAGCCCAATTCGAGTAGGAGATTTCGGATAAGAAACATATGCTTAACACATGCTTCCATAACTCCATTTTTTGGTAGGAGACGATGAAAGTGGTTCAGGTAGCTCAACAGGTTAGAGCAAAGGACTGAAAATCCTTGTGTCAGTGGTTCAAATCCATTTCTGAGCGGGCTTTTGGTCCAAAGGACACATAGCCGAGAGCGAGCCGGATGAAGGAGGAAATTCAAGTGAAAGAAGCTGATCGGCAAATTTCCAAAAAGAGGTGGTTCTCACGTCCCTGTACCCAAAGAAGGGTGGGTGAGTTCGGTTGGAGTGTTTATAGATCAGGTGGATCTATATGTTCTTGGGGTAAGACGAGGGTGTACATCGAAGGTGGTCAAGACATCTGCTTTTTGGGTACGAGGGCTATAGGTTCGAATCTCGTCATCTTGATGTTTTTGTTCGATCGACTACAATGAGATCGCGATCATTTTAAAAAGATATGTCTGGACCTTTTTCGATGCTTTTTTGTGACTCACCAACCGATCCAGCAGTGATCGATGACAGAATGGTACAAACAAATCAAAGGATTTTGAAGTTCTCCATTGACTTCTCTCTTTACCCATCAAAGGCCTTAGCATATGTTCCGTCATGGGTGTGCATCTTTTTCCGGTACAAGAGCTGGCCTCCTACTCTCTTATGCAGCATTTATTAGCTTACCGGGTGGATCGTGCAATAAGCCTCTCTAGACCATCCCTTTCTCATACGTCTTTATGAAAGCCTCTCGCCTTTTGAGATCCGATCCATCATCAACTCAGTTAGATCTTCTTGTTTGCCTGCTTTGATTAGGCTTCCTTTAACATCTTTGATCGGCATTTTGTGCCTGTATCCCTGCAAAATTTGACCTTTTATCAGCTTGGCTGGTTGGGTAGTGTAGTTGTTGTAAGGTTAGAGGCTCGGGAAAGGTGATAGAAAGCTCTTCGACAATGGAAATGAGAAAATCGAGTCAAAAATAAACCAAGTGAATATGGACTTAAAGGCTTTTAACAAAAATGAAAAATTGATAAGTGCTTATGCGATATGAATGCTAGTGTTCATTCCTTATGTTCAAAGATTACTTTTCTCGAGTTTTTACAATGTAGCATATACTCGTAGCAAAGACTTTGCTCACGCTGACCGAGAAATACGAGAAACAGAGAATCCACATGGGTGTGTGGAAATTATCCACGGCCGTGTGGAAATTCCGCACGGGCGCGTGTACCATCCACGCCCATGGAGTCGCCCGATTCCAACACTATTTAAAGTCGATTCAGCCCCGATTTTAGGATTTTTTTCTCCATCTTTTCCCCAACTTGAGAGAGGACTTGGCTAGGGTTTTTGAAGGGTACTCGGCTAGGATTTTTGGAGAGGTTCTACGACTCGACATCGCTGGCGTCATTTGGAAGAAGGTTATTGTGAGAGCTTTTCGTCGGCATCGATCGGGCGAGGTGTATCCTAGGGCCGGACAAAGGATCCCTTACGACGAGTAGAGGACTCTCCACAAGACCATCGATACGACCATCGAGGGGGTTTCTTTATGGATTTATTGCTTTTACATTCGATTTCTTTGATTGTACTTAGCTCCATGGAGAACTAAACCCCTAGTGGGTGCTTGGATGATTGTGAACACTAGGATGTATTCGCTTTCATTGAACTTCTTTATTATGCTTTCAATAAATTGATGTTTATTGTGAGTTCTAACCTTGAATGCTTGATTGTATGAACATTTCACCCTAGAGTGACACTAGGGTTGAGAGTTCTTGTTGGTAATCTTGTGAGTGAGTGACACACCACGAGCTGCTAGACAAAAGCTAGGTTGGAGAGGGTTGAGAGGGTGAGTCGAGAGGTGCAGAGCGCCCCTTATCCCTCGGGACGTGATAGATTCTACCTCCGTTCCTCGAGTTCTTTGCGGCCATAATAGAGTGAATGGTCTAAGGGATGAATCTCTGGTGGGGCTTAGTTACGCGTGCAACAGAGTGAAGCGTTGAGGGGATCTTAGTATCTAGGACTTAATTGTGGTTACGGACCTTTCGCCTGGACCAAAGGGTTAGGTCTATAATTAGTAAGAGATTTATCACCTGAAATTCCTAGAGCTCATTGCAACTTTATACGAGTGCGAGCTTGAGAGGTTATTTAATCTCTCCTCCCGGACATGAATAGTGTTGGGGACACAATCGAGTATAGTGCATCCCCCAATTACAGCTCACAACTTCGAGCTAAAGCCGGCATTCATCCATATGCTGCAGCAGTCCGCACAATTCAACGGTTTGGCCGATGAGAATCCAAACAATCATATAGAGAGCTTCCTCGAGGTGTGCGACATGATGAAGATAAATGGTGTGACGGATGATGCCATTAAATTGAGAGCCTTCCCATTTTTCTTAAAGGGGAGAGCAAAGCAGTGGCTACACTCATTACCTAGAACAACAATCACTACATGGGAGGAGATGGTAGAATCTTTTCTGGCCCGTTATTTCCCTCCCGGAAAATCAACAAAGCTTAGGAATTAGATCTCATCCTTTGTGCGCTTGGAATTGGAGTCTCTATTTGAGACATGGGAAAGGTTCAAGGAACTCCCTGCGAAAGTGTCCGCAACACGGATTCCCGGAGTGGATGATTGTTCAAACCTTCTATAATGGTTTGAACCCAAGTACAAGGCAACTATTGGATGTGGCAGCAGGAGGTACCTTAGGTAGCAAGACCCCCGATGAGGCTCGCCAATTGATTGAGGAAATGAGGTTAAAAAGCTACCAGTGGTACGATAGGGAGAAGAAAAAGGTGGCCGGTCTCCATAAAATTGATGCGGTAACTTCATTGGCGGCCCAAGTGGAGAGTTTGAGTAAGAAGCTAAATCTTATAGCTTCGAATAGAGTTGTGGCCGTGACCAATTACACCGGTTGTGATGGAGGACATGCTCCCCTTCGATTGCCCTAATCGCTCATTGGTGATGTTTCTTCGCTGAGAACATTGACTTTGTATGTAATGGCATGAGACCTCAAGGGAACCCGTACAAAGAACACCTACAATTCAGAGTTGGAAGAATCATCCCAATTTTTTTCATAGAGCAATCAAGGACCACGAAGACCATGGGGCCATCAGGGTTTCTAACAACAAAGCAATAAGCCCCTCAAGTGGAAAACAGAATTTCAGGCTTGGAAACCCAAATGACGGATTTGGAGAAGCACTTTGTTAGATTTGTTCAATCGGCAAATACAAGGTTTGAATCAGTTGAGGCTACACTTCGCAATAGCACCGCCTCCTTGCACAACCTTGAAAATCAAGTGGGACAAATTGCGAAGTCTCTCTCCGAAAGGCCACATGGAAGTTTACCAAGCAACTCGGAAACCAATCCTAGAGAACATGTGAAGGCGTTCACTTTGAGAAGTGGTCATGAGGTTGAAGGGAGGCTTCCGAGTGAAAAGCTGAAAGAACACGCACAAGAGGTTGTAGAGGTTGAGAAGGGAGTAAACAAAGAGAAAGATGTGGCACCCCCACCATTCAAGCCAAGAATCCCTTACCCCTCTAGATTGAAGAATGACCAAGGGATGAACAAGATAAGAAGTTCCTGAGTCTATTCAAGCAACTCCACATCAATATTCCTTTTGTAGAGGCATTGGCTCAAATGCCTAAGTACGCGAAGTTCCTAAAGACCTATTGACCAACAAGAGGAAATTGGAGTAGAGTGCTTCAGTTGGTGTTAGATGCTTCATGCTCGAGCGGTGTTGCAAAAAGAACATGCCGAACAAGAAGAAAGACCGTGGAAGCTTCATCATTCCGTGTAACATCGGCAACTTAGGTGAGTAAATGGGATTGGCGAATTCAGGGGCAAGTATCAAAGTCATGCCATATGCTTTCTTCCAAAACCTAGGCTTAGGAGAACCTAGGCCTACTCGGATGACTTTACAATTGGCGGACCGAACGGTATGACATCCGAGAGGCATCATTGAAGACGTGCTTTGTCAAGGTGGACAAGTACATTTTTTTCCGGGTTGACTTTGTAGTGCTAGATGTCGATGAGGATGTGGATGTACCCTTGATACTTGGGAGATCGTTCTTAAGGACTTCCAAAGCATTGATTGACATGGATGGTAGAGAGCTCACATTGAGAGTTGGAGATGACAAGCTCACATACCGCCTTTGCGAAGCCATGCGGCATTCTCTTGATTTTGATGACACTTTATACTTTCTAGACACTACTGATGAGCTTGTTGATGAATATGTGCAGGAAATGTTCAACCCAGATCCATATGAAGGTTTATTCGACCAAGAGGAGAGCAATGAAGAAGTAATGATGCTTGGTTCGACTGGAGAAGAAACATCTACCCCGGGGATCTTGAAGACGGTGCTCCGGAAAATGAAGATGGCTCGGAGACTCCACCGAAAACGCTCCAAGATTGTTGGAGATGTACATGAGCCAAGGAAGTTGGACGAACCATTGCTAGATGGTCCGAAGCCCGAGAGTACATCCACTACCCTCAAGAGATTTTGCTCATCATGCTTTCAAGCCATGGGTAAGAGGGCAACCTTCATTTATGAACCCCCATGAGGTAAGAAAGATACGTCAAGCTTAGTGACGTTAAACGAGCGTTTCTTGGGAGTCAACCCAAGTGTTTATTGTTCTCGCACCTTTTAGTTTTGTTTGTTTTCATGAATAAACTGTTACGTGTTGGTGTTTCAATTTTTAAGTGCTTGTGCTACAATTTTGTTGTGGGATTTTTAAAAGTATTCATTGTGTGTTTTGTTGAGAGTTGGCGAAGTCTGGTCATTTGAGTTCTATTTTGTGTTTTTATCTGGTAAATTTTGTATAATATAGCAGGCTCTAAGAGTGTAAATATGTTTAGAATAGTTCTGCAGAGCCTGCAGGTTTTTCTAAGTCATCTAGAGAAAACACACGGGCGTGTGGAATTTCCACACGCCCATGGGTGTATACTGCGAGCTCATCCAGAGAAGGCACAAGGGCGGCGGTCGCTCCCGTGAACGACCATGCAACTGGCACACGCCCGTGGGTAATTTTCGCATGGGAGTGTAAACTCATGCAGAGTTGGGCAGATTTTCCCGAGAGCACACAAGGGCGTGGACTCGCCCCTATGGGCAACCTTGTGAACCACACACGGGTGTAGGTAATTTCCGCACGCCTGCGGCGAATCCCTGCAGGTGTTCCCTCCATCTCGAGAAAAACACAGTGGCGCGGCTGCCTCCCGGAGTTGAGCATGTAAATGTCCACACCCGTGGGGAATTTACGCACGGGCATGTGTAAGACTTGATATTTTTCTCGGATGTCTGTGGGAAGCCACAGGGGTGCAGGTTCCGCCTTCAGGGTCCGGGCGCACGGGCGTGTAATTTCCAGACGCCTGTGGATGCACGTAACGCCAAAAAGTCGTGAGTTCGCTTAAAAGAGGATGATTCCTCTCCCTCTTCACGACTCCTTTTCACTTGAAAACACTCTCACAGCACTCTCCGAGTCCATAGCGCCGCTTTGGTAGGATTTTTAGCGAAGTTTTTCGGCGGCTCTTCATTTTTCTCACCCTCCTCGCTCGGTAAATCATTTTTTTCATCATCTTCTTCATAAATTCATAGTTTCTATCAATTAATCTGCTTAATAATGCTTCGTTTCTTCAATTGGAACGATAATTTATGTTTAGAACGAAGTTAAAAGTATTATTAAGTTGTATTTTTTTGGATTGTTGATGTGTGATCGCAGCGGTTCTCACGCCCGTGAATCCACATCGGGCGTCAGTGGAAATTCCACACGATTGTGTGGATTTCTGCAGCATTGTTTTTACCAACTTGTTTGATCAATTTCGTTTAAATTTTGCAGATCATGGCACCTAGGTCAAAGAAGAAAGTTGATAAAAGGCCACGTGAGTCATCCCCTGAGCCTAAGGGCATGCGATTTGCGATTCCCGAACATCAGGTCCGTTATGAGCACTTGTCGAGACTCCGTTTCGGACATACTCGATTTCTAGACATGACTATATTGCGGGAGCTTCAGCAGGGAGATGAGTTTGCCGATGAGATCGAGGATCTAGTTTCGTAAGGTGGTTGGCGACGATGTCGAGGATTAGAGAGCCCGACCATCCGAGAGTTTGCACTCGGAGGTGCTATCCCTCGCTCAAGTTTGATAGAGCGTATTCTAGCTTCAACGGCTTTGGACACCATTCGGGCCTCGTAGTATTTGGGACGCCACCATAGCTTGAGCATTACGCAGTTTTTCCCAGTCCTACTTGGCTTGTACGAGGAGGCATTCACTGGATACGGAGGAGTATGCACAGCTGCTCATCGATTATCCCGGAACCTTGACCCTCGCAGAGAGCTTACAGAGTACTATGTAGTCAAGGTCAGTACGAGCTAGTGGTGTCCAAGGCCACGTGCCTTTCCCGACCTGCGTACAGATATTTGGATGCCATCATGAGTAGGTCGGTGAATGGCCATGATGATGAGATCGGTGTTTTGAACCATCAGGAGCTGCTATACTTGTACTCGATGGTAGAGCGCATACCGATTCATTTAGGGCACATTCTGGCAGAGTACATCAGGCACCAGGGATACTATGCTAGACTAGGAGCGATCTTCTCGGTCCCCTACATTACGAGATTAGTGCTGGGCATGGGTCTCTTCGATTCGATTCACGGGGCTGAGAAGATGAGTGTACCCGCTATCCTGAGTTTAGAGACTATACGGTTGATGGGCGTGGTCCGCAGGGTTCAGACAGGGGTCTTTGCTTTAGTCCCACAAGCCCCGGAGATAGCCGAGGATGAGGGTGATGAAGCTGAGCATCTCACCGCCCTCGAGCCTCAGCCAGCATCGATGAAGACCGAGGCACCTCCAGCAGCTGAGGAACCACCCCAATGCATATATTTTCACCATCTCGAGCCAATGATCGCTTTAAGAAGCTCGAGAATGCTATAGTAGTGGTCCGAGTCGAGGTTGCCGAGATTCGGCTCACGCAGCCACTCAAGATATCTGAGTTCATAGCACGTTTTGATATATTAAAGTAGATCCTAGAGCGAGACGTTGCTTCATCATTTGTCCTGCAACCGAGGACCCTTCAGGCCCCGTAAGTTCCTCCAGCACCTCCATCCTCGACCCCAAAGAACGGAGGACCCACTATATTCCACTTCAAAGACAGCAGCAGACAGAGCCCGAGAGCAACTCGACACTTGACTTTTCTTTTACTTTCGTGCATTTTTACTTTTATTCTATTTTTCTTGTTTTTTTAGTCATGTTCACTCAGAAAGGATTTTTCCTTCTGAGTTTATGTTATGTTGCATTTACCGAATTGTATTCATTGCTTTATTCTTTATACCCTGGAGTTATTTTTGTTTTTCTTGAGCTTCACTGAACCCCCTCGTGTATGCATGCAGATGGTCTTGTCATCTTGGGAATTGAGACTTAGTCATGGGCACGGCCAAGGTGCTTTCGACACTTGGCCGTGTGAGCTTCATAAACTCGTTGGAACACTACTCCCAATGAATTAGCTTCATCAAACGCATCACTAGGAGTCGGGGAGTATTGTTTTGATTGCTTCTCCCACATCTATTTTTTTGAATGATATATTCTCGAGTGAGCTTGCATGTGTACATTGAGGACAATGTACAACTTAAGTGTGGGGGGAGTTTCATAATGCGCACATCTTTTTCTATTGTTTTTTTGATTGATATATGCTCACATAGCCAATGGCGCTCACCTTAGTTGCAATGATTGTATTCTTAAGTCTAGGAGAATTGTTAACATTGATCTGCTTTTCATGCTCTAGTTCTTGCTTGAATGTTTAGGAATTTTTTTGCCCGATTTACACTTAGTGCACTACTCACTCTCTGAACTCTATTGGAAACTATAGTTCGATGTTAAAGGGACTAGTTAGGTTTACTTCTTTTTGCTAAATTCATTGAAAAGAAGGAGCAAAAATAGTTTTTATTGTTTATTTGTATTTGTTGAGTGGAAAGAGCTACCACCTATGAAGTATGAAGCTACTCTCACAAGTCGGATACTAGTTATGCCCTAATGAGAGAAAGAGCTATCTCATAGGATGAGTGAAAGCTACCACTCGGGTAGAAAGAGCTATCACCTCGAAAGTGTGAAAGCCACCTTAGCGGCCGCTTTGGAAAGGGCTACCTTAGAGGATGTGTGAAGCTACTACCATCTTTTTAAAATTTTTTTGTCTTTTTGTAGATAAATAAGTCCCTTGTACTTAGAACTTTGAGGAGTATATTTTGGGTTGTTTTGAGTGAGTTCACACACATACATGAAATTCGGGTTTGTTGTCCTTTTTTATTCAAGTTTTTTTAGCTAGAGCATTGATTTTTTTCGTATTTAGTGTTGAAATTTTCCTTACTTGTAGAATACTTTCTTTGTATGCCCTCGGTGAACCTAAGGCCAAGCACTTTCAATATTTTCTTCATTGATGCACAGAATGTTTTAATGTTTGCTTGAGGACAAGCAAAAGCTTAAGTGTGGGGGAGTTTGATAAGTGCTTGTGCGATAGGAATTTGAAGTGTTCATTCCTTATGTTGAGCATTACTTTTCTCAGGTTTTTACACTAATATGTGTGTTTTTATGTCACTTTTATGCAGGTAGGGTTGTGAGGCCGAGTATGAAGGAAATAGGCCAATGTGGATCATAATGCACCTATTTTGGAGGAAATCTCACTAAGGTTCAAACGCGAAGACATAGGTCAGGTGTGAGATGCTAGAGTGTGTGCCAACCTCCTAGCATTCGAGTGAGCGCATCCATTTGGAGGGGCACAAAGGCAGTCACACTCGAGCATTCCGATTTATGCACATAAGAATGAGAGCTCCACAAACATGTATATCATTGAAGAAGCAAGTGATTCACGACATAAATGTGTGCCCGTTTGCATTACCCCGATGAAAATATGGAATTGGGAAGTTATTCAGGCCGAAGACTATAGTAGAGCAATGTAGCAACAATGTAGCATGTACTGCAGCAGCACTGTTCACAGCCAGCCGAGAAATCAGAGAAACAGAGAATCCACACGGGCATGTGGAAATTATCCACGGCCTTGTGGAAATTCTGCACGGGCGCGTGTGCCGTCCACGCCCGTGGATTCGCCCGATTCCAGCCCTATTTAAAGCCGATTCAGCCCCGATTTTGGGATTCTTTTCTCCATCTTTTCTCCAACTTGAGAGAGGGCTTCGGCTAGGGTTTTGAGGGGTATTGGCTAGGGTTTTGGAGAGGTTCTATGGCTCCGACATCACGCGTCATTTGGAAGAAGGTTATTGGGAGAGTTTTCGTCGGCATCGATCCGGCGAGGTGTATCCTAGGTCGGACAAAGGATCCCTTGCGATGAGTAGAGGACTCTCCACAAGACCATCGACACGACCATCGAGGGGGTTTCTTTATGAATTCATTTCTTTTACATTCGATTTCTTTGATTGCACTTAGCTCCATGGAGAGCTAAACCCCTAGTGGGTACTTGGGTGATTGTGAACCCTAGGATGTATTCGTTTCATTGAACTTCTTTATATTGCTTTCAATAAATTGATGTTTATTGTGAGTTTCAACCTTGAATGCTTAATTGTATGAACATTTCCCCTAGAGTGACACTAGGGTTGAGAGTTCTTGTTGGTAACCTTGTGAGTGAGTGACACACCACGAGCGTTAGATAAAGCTAGGTTGGAGAGGGTTGAGAGGGTGAGTCGAGAGGTATAGGAGTGCCCCCTTTCCCCTCCGACGTGATAGATTCTACCTCAAGGGCTTTCGGTATTGAAACTCAAGGGTAACAGAAGGACCTGTTAGGGACCCTTTTCGGCTAAAGCCATAGTGAGTGAAAGTAAACATAAGGACCGCAGTGAACAAAGCAGTGTTGTAAAGAGGAGAGCTGGTCTTGGTTAATCCTAGCCTAGCCATTGAGAGTCTAAAACCTTTCTTTCTATTCAAAAAGTAAAAAAAGTTGTTCTACCTTCGTGTCGAGTTGCAGTCTCGCCTAGCATTGGTATCACAACCAAACAGTCCTTCCGGTAGCGGTAGTACCACTATAAGCTTTCCCAGTTAGCCTTCCATCTTGGATAGATTGCCTTCCATTAACATGATCTTTCCATCTGTCCGGTAAGCCACTAAGCCAGCTTCGGCCATCATGCTAGCTTGTGTAAGGACAGAGGTATAAGTACCTTTCTTTGTTCGGTATGGGTATAAGAGCGGCAGGCCCAATCACGTGATGAGGGTGGGGGTAGGAACTCCACCCAGATCAAACTGTCTCAAATAGTGACGACGCCATCTTTGAGATTTAGGAAATGATGACTCACTAAAAACCCTAATATCTGCGCCCTTAAGTTGATACGAAAGCTGATATAGCTCCTTCAGGATTCTGTATTAAGACTGGGACAAGAGTAAGAGAATGCGTAAGAGCAGCAAACATACGAGCTGAGATCGGATAAATATAAAACTCGTAGCACCGTATGTATGATAAAGCACTTAGAAAACTCTAAACAACCCATAGTGGAGATATAAACATCTAAATCGTCGAATCTCCACTCCAATATGGTCGAGGAGAGAAGGATACTGCTCTGCAACCAACCGATCCCCCTATGTCTTTTCTTTATGAGCAGGACGGCGATATATTCAGTTGCTACCATGCCTGTCTTAAATCATATAGGGTGTCGGTCGTTGCAGACCTCCATGAGAATTTGTAAAGCAAGTTATAGGCGATATATATACTGCCAAACATGGACTGGACACTTTAGTAATAAACTCTAATGGACACTGGTATCTTTATGTTATTGTGACTTTTTCGCCAGGAAGATGACTATCTCTTCATCTATCAATCGTGCTCCAGCTCATTCCGATGCCTAAAATGCTACCCATGCTCTTATATGTGCCCATGCCTTTGCCTTTACCATCAATGAGTATGGATCCTCCTCTTCGACTGGAGTAACGTAAAGTACTCGATGGGTCCCAATCATCCGGAACCCGGCTCTCTATCCTATATTGAGTACACTTTAGTGGGTCTTAGAGCGATGCCTTTGCTTCTCCCCGCACCTTATGTATGAATATGGGACTAGATATGGAACAACTGGATGGACCATAGGTGGGTATGTTCAAAAATCCCGGAGCATCACTTGATGGAACACGCCAAAAATCTTGATCACTTGTTAGAGCGGTAGGGACGCTGGGTGCGGTGGCGATGGGAAAGCCATAGTGGGATATGTTTTAGCGGGATCTACTGAAACTAAGGTGGTTGTATGGTTCCACATTTTGATCCCTCGGATATAGATATTGATCTAGGGGCCCTGGATCGGGGATCCCACTCAATAAGATATGGATATGGATCTTTATAGAGGGAGATACCTACTAAGCCTGGTAGGATTGAGTCACAAAAAATGTATGAAACCCGAGTGTCGCTTGAACAACTCGAACTAGCCAGTGTTGGTCCTAACATCACCGACAATAGGGAAAAGAGTACGGTCAGAGGCTACCTATCAGAGGCCTACTACAGATCTTAACTGAAACCTGTTTACAACCCACTAACCATAGAATTTTCCTTTCTTTCTCACCACCTTTACTTAGCACTCTTCTAATTTGTTCTTCAATTTAGCGTTCTTCATCATCCTTCCCCCGTTGGAGTCTTGGGGGTAGTCCCGGCATAATAATGGACTGCAGAGCTTTTCCCCTTCTTACACATGGCCGACTGTGGCGTAAGGTGTAGAATTCGCTTTCTAAAGACGTTTTTTTAGGGTTGTTTTTTCTCTTCTTCTTCTACCCAACACAAACAAGTGTAGGGTACCCTAGATATTATAATCACTTGAATGAAAACAAAATGACAAGTATAAAGAAGACATTCTAGACTAAGCTATGCTAACCTACTCTCTGCTTTTAAAAACTGGATGAAAAGATGAATGTGATGTAAATATCATATGATGATTTCATTTGAATACCTTTATCTTTAGATTGAATATACTAATTTGTTTATATGAAAACATTAGTCTAAGTGAAGTGGGTATGTAAGGGAGTGATCTTTTAGCATGATTGAAGTGCCAATAAAAAGAAGATTTAAGGAAGGGAAAGTGGCAGGCAGAGAAAGCAAGGAATAAGAAGAAGTGCTAAAGGCTGCTAGAAAGCAAAACAACTCTATCTATATAAGATAAGGGGGAGAGGAAGGAGAAGTGTCCCTAAGCTTTCTGGCTCACTAGTAGGTGATGAAGGGATTTAAAATAAGGGTCATTTTCATCTTCCGATGCATTCGTTCAGATGCATTCTTCCTTCTTAACCTTTTCAACCTATCGATTTTTCCTCTTCCTAGTAATAAATTGAGCGGCAGCGAGGAGGTCCGGTTCAATAGTGATTTGGTCTACTTTTGGAACTTTGATTCTTGGGGACAAAGAAAGTGACTACGGAGTGTTGAATTAAAATTACCTATTTCTTTGATTTTATGGGTCTCATAGGCATCTCTCTTGACGGCAAAGTGCAAGCTCGGATGGTGTAAGCGCTAGCATAAGGTCCTGGATTAGTTTGTACCGGTATAGGTCTCTGAGTGGTGACTTGTTCCCCTTGATGTTTTGGCATTAGATTAGTAAAGATCCCAATATTAATAGATTCGGTGACATTGGCAGCTTAATGACTTGCTTGCGCGCTACGGTGTGCTCTTGCTTGCTGAGTTCTTTTTTGCGTCACTCTATTCGAAATGCTTGCATGCCACTCTTTCATTCGCTCCTTCAATAGTAGATCTCATCATTATCGTCCTTCCTTCCAAGCCACAGCCCTTGTTTCAAAGCTAGCTTCAAGTTCTAGGGACGGAGTCGAAGAAAAATCCTCAAGAGGTCAACCTGTGACTTTCGCATTGTAATACATAAGAGGAAGCAGTTAGGATTAGGACTCTTTTTGAGCTTTTGGCATGTGACTTCATCAATCAAGGATTTTCATCTTTCTTTCTCTGTACACTCGGCTTTCTCAAGATATTAGTGTCCCGAGGAACCGAGTGTACTCTTCTTTCTCTTGTGTAGACCCGATCTTCGTAATCTTCGGATCGTCCAGCGTTCCAAAAATTGATGTCTTCGATGATCGCTTTCAGTGGATGGATGGGGTTCGCAATTAGACTTCTTCTCATGCTGCTTGGCCCTCCTTCTTTCATTCAAGGAGGTCGCCTTCGGAGGATACTTCTCAGTAGATAGAGAAAACGTAGGAGGTTCGGCGGCGGAAAAGGAGGCTTCAGAAAAAAAAGCATTTGAATGAAAAAAGACAAGAGAATGAATGAAACCAATGATGTTTTAGTACGACTATAGAGTCAAAAAGCCTTGCTAAGTACCTCGGTCGTAACCAGGGGTTCCTGTAATGTAAAAATTGTTAGGACAGGTCCTACCTTCTGAGACGTCTTTTTGCTCCAGCGCATGTTCCCGTTAAGTGACTTCGAATGGGGGCACGTCTCACTTGATTGAGATAAGTGCATGTTCCGTAAGCCTTTCTTTGAAGGCGACGGGGGTAGGCCATAACAAGGCAATGTTAATTCTTTCCTAGAATTCCAAGGGTGTTTCACTTCCAACATGGTGTACTTTTCTTATGAAGCCGGCTTTCGATTCGATACTTCCTTCGACTCGAGGCAATGAAATGTCTTATTATTCTATTTATTATTATATTTCTATAATAATTTCAGCCAATGCCTTTTCTTTTGTTGTGCCAATGCGTGGAAAGAGCTAGCTCATTCAGAAAGGTGCATAAACCCCCCCGAAGTCAAATTCAAGATTTCCATTCTACCAAGGGATGGAGTGAAAGCCTAGGGAGGTCCTCGCTTTGACTAGGGAATCTCTTGATCCTTATTTTCGTCCATCCAAGGACTCTATACCGAGAGCTCTTGTTTGGATGAGGCTTCCAGAGCTTCCAATCGAGTATTGGACTTCGCGCTTAGGATTGTGGCGGCGGCTGGGCGTCCGATCGAAATCGATACATACACAAGAGATTTATGCAAAGGTAGTTTTGCAAGAGCTTGTCTCGAGGTAGATCTCACAAAGCCACTCGTCGGCAATCAAGATAGGAACCATCGGAGAGGAAGGAAAGCGCTGGTCTTTGAGATTCGAAAAAAAGTCTTCGGGAATCTTTGTTCTTCTCTTTTGCATTTCCGCTGCCTGCGTTTTTCTTCGTGTCCGTCCCCAGATTCACACTTGGTTCATTGAAACATATGAACTCAAGAGAGAGGCTCGCTCCCAACTATATAACTTAATAATAGTAGTAGTCTGTGATATATCCTTATTAAACCCACATCAAAGGTAGACAAAGACGAATGAATAATATATAAAGGAATTTCACTTTTATTATTACTGATAGAAGGAAAAGAAGTTCGACAATGTTTGGACAGTTGAAAAATTGGAAACTTCAAGTATATATGATTAGAAGAACTAAAAACAAAGTAGGAATCAAGGAACGAAGTATAGGCAGGGACGGATGTCCAAGCCGGGCGTGCCAGAGAGACACTCGTTCTTTATTAGAATCCGCACTGGGCTGTAGTGACATCCACATCGGAGCAAAGGAAGTAAAGTCCATTAGCCTCACGACCTCCACTCAATCCGACTCCCTTTTCAGGTCCAGAAAAAGAGAATTCGTGGGAAAGACTGTAAAAAACCAAGTAAAGATTCTTAGTTAGGCAACTAAGAGATAAGAGACAGGTAGGAAAAGACTGAACAAAAATTGAAATACAGACGATAGGTATAGAGAAGGAGAGACTTTGACAGTTCCTACCCCCGGCCCGGGTAAGAAGACCCATCTGAAAGTCTAACTTTCTCAAAGACAGAAGATTTTTGTAAAGGAAGAGAACACTGTGGACTTACCGGTCATGTGATCAGTAGCCCCTGAATCAACAATCCAAGACGTAGATGGGGACAAAGAGTCCTGGAAAGCAGACCTTGTAATACTTAGAGAATGGGTTCAGGCCCCTTAGAAGGAGTGGTACTCTCAATAAGATTCACCCTCTGCACGAGCTTGTGGAATTGATCCAAGGGAACTTAACTTGTACCACATCCGTTGGAGGAAGACGCCGTGTTAGCTCCAGCGGTGACACCCTAGCATCTTTAGCTAGTAACGGCCTCAGACGTCTGCCCTTACTCATCCAAACATAGCGGGTATTCCGGACTCGCCCTACTCGTTCAATGATGAGGTAGGTAGCGGTGGCAACACCGACATAGGGAGCCCTCTCTCTCTCCATTCGTGTGGCCTCGAATATAAAACCGAGAAATCCGGCCCCATATTAGATTTGATTTAAATTTATGTTTTATATGGGATCCCAACTCCATTTGAGGCACAGCTTCCCGGGTAGTCACGCAGCTCAGTGCCCCTACTTAAAAAAAGGGAGGCTAGCTCTCGGCTTACGGAGGAGCAGCGGGCAGCAAGTTCTGTCGGGAGTAGGGGAGGGAGCAGCACTCTACCCCTCTCTACGGCTCAGCGAGTCAGCCCGGCAGGTCGATACCTTAGAAAGCAAGGAAAGACAGCACAGCACACACACAAGAAGGAAGTCAAGCTCATGTCATTACACTATAAAACGGGATGGCATTACTAGGAAAAGAAAACAAAAGCTAGCGAAGAAACCATTCATTCACTACCCAACTCCTTTGTTAACGGACTCAGTAGCTACTGCTACCTCAAAGACTGACTGGACTGCTAACAACACGGCATATCAACACGGCTAGCTACAAAGCTAAAATCGTAAAACGCGGCATATCAACGGCACGGCACACGAAAGAAAGATCACATTCCCCTGCCTTGCTGCAACGAAAGATCTCAACTTGACTCACCATACTTTGTTTTCAACGGAAACGAAGAATCGCTTCACTCAATCGCCGCGGAAGCCTCTCCATATCGTTCCGGACCCCTAACTTCAATCACCAACCACAGGTCTTCAATCGCCTACTTGCCTTTCACCCACTAGTAGCTATACTCATCGAATAGAATGAATGTGTTCCCCGGACCCCATCTCAGGTAAGACAGATCTGGCCCCTCAAGCCAAGGAGTAACAGTCGCTACTGGCCATATATATACCCAAAACATATCGTGTAGAAAAGAAAGAGAATTTCGCTAAGACTACGAGACCTACTAAAAAGAAGGTAGTATATACTACATATTAAATATGTAATAATCATCTATCTGTAATATATGAGTGAGAAATCGCTTCCCTCAGAGCAAATGATTTCATGGGATTTCTTCTATCAATCTTTCAACTGGATAGGAAGACTTGATAGAATTAGTATGTCGTCCGTGTATAACGCGTTCACACTTGAATTGTTGCGCCGAGATGGTCTCCGTCTTCTCCGCGCCCGCGTTGACTGCTGGGAAATTTCATTTTTTTTTTGGGCACGTCTCACTTGTTTGAGATAAGTGCATGTTCCGTAAGCCTTTCTTTGAACACGGTGGGCGTAGGCCATAACAAGGCAATGTTAATTCTTTCCTAGAATTCCAAGGGTGTTTCACTTCCAACATGATGTACTTTTCTTATGAAGCCGTCTTTTGATTCTATACTTCCTTCGACTCGAGGCAATGAAATTTCTTATTATTCTATTTATTATTATATTTCTATAATAATTTCAGCCAATGACTTTTCTTTTGTTTTGCCAATGCGTGGAAAGAGCTAGCTCATTCAGAAAGGTGAATAAACCACCCCGAAGTCAAATTCAAGATTTCCATTCTACCAAGGGATGGAGTGAAAGCCTAGGGAGGTCCTCACTTTGACTAGGGAATCTCTTGATCCTTATTTTCGTCCATCTAAGGACTCTATACCGAGAGCTCTTGTTTGGATGAGGCTTCTAAAGCTTCCAATCGAGTATTGGACTTTGCGCTTAGGATTGTGGCGGTAGCTGGGCGTTTGATCGAAATCGATACATACACAAGAGATTTATGCAAAGGTAGTTTTGCAAGAGCTTGTCTTGATGTAGATCTCACAAAGCCACTCGTCAGCAATCAAGAACCATCGGAGAGGAAGGAAAACGCTGATCTTTGAGATTCGAAAAAACATCTTCGGACAATCTTAGTTCTTCTCTTTTGCATTTCCACTGCCTGCGTTTTTCTTTGTGTCCATCCCCAGATTCACACTTGGTTCATTGAAACATATGAACTCAAAAGAGAGGCTCGCTCCCAACTATATAACTTAATAATAGTAATAGTCTGTTGATAAGTGTCTAAATGTAGGTGTTTTCATATATATATGGTATTCACTTTGCATGTATTTTGTGAGGTTTGATGCCCATTTTATGCTTAATCGTCTACTATTTGCTTTGTAGGGTATAAGGAAGCCATGGAGAACAAGAAGATATCATTTGGGCGAAAAGAGAAGAAAAAGCAGAATTTCATACTACCCCCATACTACCCGAAAGATGAGGGCCCATATGCACTCGTAGCAAAGTGGAATGATTCGAGTGTCCGCTTGATTTCCATACTACCCAGTATATGGGGCAGTATGGAGGCCGTATGTACCATGTGTGGAACGTGAATCTAGGGTTTTTGAGTGCTATACGACCCCCATACGACCCGTATGACCCGGGGGGGTACATATACTGACTTTTAGGGCAGAAAAGGGAGTTTTGGCTAGAATTTTTGCTGGGTATATTTTGGGAGACACTTAAGAGTCTTGTGGAGACCTTGGCAAAGAAAAGAAGGGCAAGGAAGCTATAAGATCATCCAAGGCCAAGGTCCAAGACTCTCAAGGCAAGAAAGCAACTTCATTCAAGGGGAGATATACCACGATTTGAAGGAAGGAGACCCGCGGCTAGAGGAAGCGTCATTGGGCACTCCTTTGGTGGGGAAAGCATCATTCGGCATATTCTTCACCTTGTCCTTCCCCATTTCATCTAGGGAGTGTAATTTATGCTTTTGTTTCATGTTTTGCTTGTTTGTATTGCTTATTATGGGATGATGAGACACTAGACCCCAAAGGCCACCGGGTGTTGGTGAACCTTGGCGGGGTTTATCATGTATGTTGGATGATAACTTGTTAATTCCATGTTTGGGAAATTTTTGAGATTTAATCCATTGTTTTTCATGCTAAGTGCTCCACTAAGGAGTAATCCGTAGCTCTTTTTATGATTGATGCATGTAGATGTGACTTGCTCGCATGTATTAGATCATGAATGGATTAGAAGGGGATACTTGTATCATCACGCCAAGAAATCGGGTATTTGGTAGCCCTCCGTGTAGGTTTGATCTGAAGAAGAGTAGGTCTACTCCTAAGTTAGATTTCCTAGTACTTAATGCAATCGTAGGGATATGGATTTGGGAGAAATTCCTATCAATGTTCGTATAGGATTAGGGTTCAATCGCCGAGAAATTGGGGTTGTTCTAATCTTGGAATCTCATGGTCCATTTTACCCTTGCATCTTTAGATCATCATCCATGTTGCATGATAACCCCTCAAGGGGATCCACATCCACAGGCCTTTGCATTTCATTGAATATCTTGCTTGCTCATTGGTTGTTCTCTCTAATTTGTTGGCAAATATCGTTTTAGCTTTAATTACATTTAGTAGAGTAAAATCCATCGCTTGAGATCTTAGGCTAGATAATAGCTCAAGAAGGAGTAATAGGAGATCCTTAGCCCAGTGGAATACGATTCTCGTGTCTTCACATGAGGTATTACTTGGTGATCCTGTACACTTGCGTAGAAGCAATCAAGTTTTTGGCGCTGTTGCCGGGGACTTTAAGGAAATCTAGGAAACTTTTAGATTATTACTCTAGCCATTTATCTTTTTTTTTTTGTAAATATTTGTCTTTCTATGTTTCTCTTACCCCTTTTGTCCATATTTATTTATTTTTCTTCTTAATTGTTTTCTTTGTTAGCTTATTGATTTTAGTTTTACATTTTGACACAGGGCCATGAATTTTCAAGAACGATTATTGGCCGCCAAAATTTTTCACTTCAAGAAAAGATAAAAAAATTTCTTGCTATACAAGAAAGCCAAGGTTACAATCCACATTGGGAAGGGCATTAAAGTTCTTCAACATATCATCATACTCAACAATGGGATTACCCTCACCAAGGATTGCTACAGGAACCCTCTTTTCAAAAACCGTGGCATTACCAACCTCCACTCGATTGTAGTAAGCAACTTAATCGTTGGGGATTCAATACACAAGATGTTTTTGCAAGTTTCATGATGTATGCGGATGCCGAACTTGAAGCTATGAATGCCAAAAATTTTAATGCTCAACAATCTCTTCAAAGTGTGGAATACAAGATGGGAGAGTATTTCAAAGAATCAGTCAAATTGCCACCATCTATAGAAGCCCTAACTGAAAATGGCACAAGAGATGAAGAGAAAATCAATGAGATTGTGATGGATGCTCATATTGAGGTGTTGGAGGTTGAAGAAGCAAATAATGTAGCATCAATACCTTTTTGAGCAAATGGTAGAGGTTTCACCTCAATGTGAAATTGAAGAAGAAAAGGGGGAGGATGGCATCATGGTCATGAAAACATGTAAGGAAGTAGAAGAAACTCAATCGACCACATGTGAAGATGCTACTTGCCTTAACATAGATTTTTCCATCCATCCATCAATTTTAGTAAAGTGCAAAAACAAAATTCCGGGAATTGTATTTGAAGATGTGGGGAGGAAACCAATGTCATCCTTGAAACCACCAATGCCGGGCTTGGACAATTCCCAACCAAACATTTTTCCATCTAGGCCCAAGCAAATGTTATGGGCACTTGAAGTTCATCACACCATGGTTGAGAAAAAAATTGTGGATAGGATGTTAAAGCCACCAATTGTTCCACCTATGCAAAGCTTCACGAGTTCTCAACCAAACTTGTTCCCTTGGAAGCCCAAGCAACTCTTTTTGATGATCCAAGGCAACTTTCCAAGAGTCAAGGAAGAAAATGTGGGTAGGAGGTTGAGGCCGTCCAATGACCCACCCATGCCGAGCTTAAACAACTCTCGATCAAAGCTTTTTCCTTGGAGGCCCAAGCAACTTTGTGGTGGTGTACTAAAAGGAATTCTTATTGGGACCAAAGAAGAAGTGGGGAGGAGGTTCATACCATCTAAGGATCCGCCCAAGTTTCAATCGCACAATTCCCGGCCCAAGCTCTTACCGTGGAGGCCAAAAGGTAACTCATTCTTGACTTTCAATTTAACACCATCCCGGAATGTATGTTTTGTATTTCTTGGTGGTTCTTATGTAACTTCTAGTCGGGATGAACACACCATTTTCAAGCCTCCTAAGGTAAGAAAAAGGTACGTCAGGCTCGTGACGTTAAACAAGCGCTTTTTGGGAGGCAACCCAAGCGTTCGGTGGTGTTTGCTTGCACTTTTTGTTTTTTAGTTCTTAGTTCATTTCAATTTTCATATTTCTTAGGTTTGTTTGTTTTTGAATAAGTTCATGCTCACACACTTGGTGCATTGTTCTCATCGTTTTAATTGTGGTGTATTTGTGCAACTTCTTGAGAAACTTATGTTTAGGTCTTAATTCATGTGTTAGATCATCGTTTTATTCATTTCATTCATTTTTGGAGAAGTCTTCGAGCTTGACATTTCATTTTTACATCATTTGAATCATGATTTCAAAGATTTAAGTGAGTTTAAAAGTTATACAACCATCCTAGGGCGTATGGAGGCCGTCTGAGATGAGCACAGAGCCAATCCAGTGGCTCTGTGGTGTCTCAAACGGCCCCCCATACGGCCCCCCATACTGGGCCGTCTGGGATGCCATCCAGAATGCCTGAGTAGCCTTCCCAGGCCATACGGGGCCGTATGGGGGCTGTATAGGGGCTGTATGGCCTGGTTCTACCCCATTTAACCCTCCTCTCTCTTCTCTCTCTTCTCTTTCTTCCATTCTCTTCTTTTCTCTCTTTTTCCACTGACTTTTTCTCTTCTTTCTCACTCATTTTTTGGCCAAATATGCTCATTTTTTTCTCCTAAATCTTCTCCTCATCCATTTGAGTCATTGATCTAGTAGTTTTCCTCAAGTTTAACGCTAGTTTTCTCAAGATTTCATCGGTATGCTTTTTCAATACCCTAGTTTTATCTTATTCATTTCTTGGGCATTCTTGGAGCTTTTGTGTGGAACTTATTTAGCATTTTGCATGGTTTGAATGGTGTGATTGTTATGGATGAAGTCTCCCTTGAATTTATGTAAAAACGTTTTTGATTTTCATGTTTTTGGGGAGGTTTTGTCAAAATGAACAGTACCATACGACCCCCATACGGCTGTATTGACACTATACTTCATATTTTTAATTGTTTCTTCATCTCTTACACTACCTTTTGAATCATATTGGATTCCTCTATGCTTTATTGGGGTTTTTCATGGTTTGTAGGAATTTTGGGAATAAAGAAATTGGCAATCAACAATGGAGTGATATTTACACCACACAAGGTGACCACATGGAACAAGATGTTATTTTATGATGAGAGAATTTATTCTAAGGACAAGGATGAGCATGGACACCTATCATTTACTTTTGCTTGCTTTATTTTGTATTTTTGTATTTTGTTGAGTTGGCATGGTTCTTACCCTACCGACTTGTGATTGTCAAACTCTTTGTTATTTACATCTTTGTGTTTTGTTGACTACTCCCTAGTTTTTCCCTTGCGCTTGTATTCTTAAATCTTTGTGGAATGATGATATCCCCTTTTTGCCTCGCAGGGCATTGAGGGAATTTGGTGAGCTTTCCTAGTTTTAATGGAGGTCGGATGAGGCATGTATTGCTCACCACACATTTTCTCGAGTCCTACCTCACGATGAGTACAAGTTGAACTCGGGGAGTTTGTTTTCACCCTCCTTTATTATTTGCATTGCTTTCATCTTGCATGTTTTTTTCATGATTAGTGTACATTGAGGGCAATGTACAACACTAAGTGTGGGGATGGGTGTATTTCATGTATTAGGATCATTTGCTACATGCTAGTGTTATCTATGATGGCTTTGTTCATTCTTGTAAGATTCTTTTAGCTTTGACTAATGATTGATGTGAGTTACTTGTTTTTATGCTTTATTGAATCCTGTTTTACCCCTAGTATTGTCATGTGCACTGAATGTTTTGTCGATGCCTTGGGAATAACCAATATGACTACTCTCTAACTCTCTTGTATGCGTAACACACTACTTTGAGTACTTGGCTTTAGAACACTAAGTTCTTTCCATCAATGGAATCTTAAGAACTTCTAAGTCTTGTTGAGCTAATCCTAGTTTTGTGGCATGTAGTGTACTCTGAAGATGTGATCTAGGGTGAATGTCAAAAAGAAAAAATGAGTCTTTGTCAGTATTCCCCTTCTATTGAAGCATGAATGCGTCTATGTGGACTGTAATTGAGAAGTTGGGTGGCTCTTGTGCCTAACCAACATGTGCATCCTCCAAAAAGATTTCAAAATGATTTTCTTGCAGTCTACGTTAGTCGGACTCAAAAAAAAAAAATGAATGATGAAATGAAAATAAAACCTAGTGATCTTTTTGAGTACCTACTAAAGGTTTTGAGTAGAAAGTGGACTTAGTTTCAAGGTATAGAAATAGAAGGATCTTATTTGGCCATTGAAGTAGCACTTAGTAGTTTAAGACATAGTATTCTTTGTATGTTGAGTGATTAGCATCTAGAGCTCTACTGATTGAAGTCCTTAGGCTAGACCAGATCAGGGCAAATGAGATATAAGATTCACTTTCATGACACAGACATATAAGGTGTAAGACAGGATACTTTTATTATGCTTATTAACTATGACTCAACATCTATGTATCATTGTCCATTGCCTTTGGAATCTTATATTTGCTTGATGCCAGAGGTAATGCATTTAGCCACTTTTCAGTCTCTTTATTTTTCATGAGTTGTTTGCTTGGGGACAAGCAACACTTAAGTGTTGGGATATTTGATAAGTGTCTAAATGGAGGTGTTTTCATATATATATATCGTATTCACTTTACATGTATTTTGTGAGGTTTGATACCCGTTTTATGCTTAATTGTCTACTATTTGCTTTGTAGGGCATAAGGAAGCCATGGAGAACAAGAAGATATCATTTGGACGAAAAGAGAAGAAAACGGGAATTTCATACTACCCCCATATTACCCAGTATGAGGGCCATATGCACCGTAAAGCGACGGAATGATTAATAGTGTCTACCCTGCATTTCCATACTACCCGAAAGATATGGGAGCCGTATGGAGGCCGTATGCACCCCGTGTGGAACACGAATCTAGGGTATTTTAGTGCTATATGACCCCCCATACATCCCCCATATGACCCGTATGACCCAGGAGGTATATATACTTACTTTTAGGGTAGAAAAAGGAGTTTTAGCTAGACTTTTTGATGGGCATATTTTGGGAGACACTTGAGAGGCTTGTGGCGAACTTGGGGAGGAAAAGAATGGCAAGGAAGCTAGAAGATCATCCAAGCCCAAGGTCCAAGACTCTCAAGGCAAGAAGGCAACCTCATTTAAGGGGAGATCTACCACGATTTGAAGGAAGGAGACCCGCGGCTAGAGGAAGCGTCATTGGGCACTCCTTCAGCGGGGAAAGCGTCATTCGGCATATTCTTCACCTCCTCCTCCACCATTTCATCTAGGGAGTGTCATTTATGCTTTTTGTTTCATGTTTTTGCTTGTTTGTATTGCTTGTTGTGGGATGATGACACACTAGACCCCCCAAGGCCACCGGGTGTTCGTGAACCTTGGGGGGTTTTATCATGTATGTTGGATGATAACTTGTTAATTCCATGTTTGGGTAATTTTGAGATTTAATCCATTATTTCATGCATGTAGATGTGACTTGCTCGCATGTATTAGATCATGAATGGATTAGAAGGGGATATTTGTATCATCACGCGAGAAAATCGGGTGTTTGGTAGCCCTCCATGTAGGGTTTTTATCCGAAGAAGAGTAGGTTTACTCCTAAGTGAGATTTCCTCGTACTTATTGCAATCGTAGGGATATGGATTTGGGATAAATTCCTATCAATGTTCGTATGGGATTAGGGTTCAATCGCCGAGAAATTGGGGTTGTTCTAATCTTGGAATCTCATGGTCCATTTTACCCTTGCGTCTTTAGATCATCATCCATGTTGCATGATAACCCCTCAAGGTGATCCACATCCATAGGCCTTTGCATTTCATTGATTATCTTGCTTGTTCATTGCTTGTTCACTCTAATTTGTTGGCAAATATTGTTTTAGCTTTAATTACATTTAGTAGAGTAAAATCCATCGCTTGAGATCTTAGGCTAGATAATAGCTCAAGAAGGAGTAATAGGAGATCCTTAGCCCAGTGGAATACGATCCTCGTGTCTTCACACGAGCTATTACTTGGCGATCCCGTACACTTGCATGGAAGCAATCATCCATGATATATCCTTATTAAACCAACATCAAAGGTAGACCAAAGACCAATGAATAATATATAAAGGAATTTCACTTTTATTATTACTGATAGAAGGAAAAGAAGTTCGATAATGTTTGGACAGTTGAAAAATAGGAAACTTCAAGTATATATGATTAGAAGAACTAAAACAAAGTAGGAATCAAGGAACGAAGTATAGGCAAGGACAGATGTCCAAGCCGGGCATGCCAGAGAGACACTCGTTCTTTATTAGAATCCGCACTGGAATGAAGAGCTGTAGTGACATCCATATCGTAGCAAAGGAAGTAAAGTCCATTAGCCTCACGACCTCCACTAATCCGACTCCCTTTCAGGTCAAGAAAAAGAGAATTCATGGGAAAGATTAAAATACCAAGTAAAGATTCTTAGTTAGGCAACTAAGAGATAAGAGACAGGTAGGAAAATACTTAACAAAAATTCAAATACAGATGATAGGTATAGAGAAGGAGAGAGTTTGATAGTTCCTACCCCCGGGCCTAGGTAAGAAGACCCATATGAAAGTCTAACTTTCTCAAAAGATGGAAGATTTTGTATAGGAAGAGAACACTGTGGACTTACCGGTCATGTGATCAGTAGCCCCTGAATCAACAATCCAAGACTGACAAGATTCCCTTGCTTATATCCCGCAAGTGCACGGGTTTGTCAAAGTTATAATCCCGGGTGAGCGGGGTCGAATCCACAGGGAGTAGCGAATGAAAATACTTAATTTGGTTCTTAGCTATGTGGAAGATCAATAGTGATTAGTGTGAAATTGATTCAATTCTCAATAATAAAAGAAACAAGTGAAAGAGCAAGAATAAAGAAAAGGGGTAAGGCAATCGATAAAGATGGGGTACTCAGATGATGCTTCACCTAGGAAAATCGTTTCAAGTACAAGAACTCTCTATTATGCTTCCTAATCAATGCAATGGTGAGTCATGGAAATCCTTACATACATAATCCCAAATCAAAGGTCAACTATGCCTAACTCTATTCATGTCTCGGAGGAGAGATTAAATAACCTCTCAACATCACACTCGAATAAAGTTGCAATGAGCTCTAGGATTCCAAGTGAGAAATCATTTCCTAATTATAGACCTAACCCTTTGGTCAAGGCGGAAGATCCCTAGCCACAATTAAGCCCTAGATACTAAGATCCCCTCAACGCTTCACTCCATTGTACGCGCAACTATGCCCCAGCGGAGGTTCATCCCTTAGACCATTCACTCTATTATGGCCGCAAAGAACTCAAGGAGCGGAGGTAGAATCTATCACGTCGGAGGGGAAAGGGGACGCTCCCTGTACCTCTCGACTCACCCTCTCAACCCTTCTCCAACCTAGCTTTTGTCTAACGCTCATGGTGTGTCACTCACTCACAAGGTTACCAACAAGAACTCTCAACCCTAGTGTCACTCTAGGGGAAATGTTCATACAATCAAGCATTCAAGGTTGGAACTCACAATAAACATCAATTTATTGAAAGCATAATAAAAGAAGTTCAATGAAATGAGTACATCCTAGGGTTCACAATCACCCAAGTACCCACTAGGGGATTTAGCTCTCCATGGAGCTAAGTACAATCAAAAGAAATCGAATGTAAAAAGCAATGAATCCATAAAGAAAACCCCCTCGATGGTCGTGTCGATGGTCTTGTGGAGAGTCCTCTACTGTCGTCCAAGGATTCCTTCATCCGGTATAGGATACGCCTCGATCAAAGCTCCCCTACGAAACTTCTCCAAAACCTTGGCCAATACCCCTTAAAACCCTAGCTGAAACCCTCTCGCAAGTTGGGGAAAAGATGGAGAAAAGAATACTGAAATCGGGGCTGAAATCGGCTTTTAAATAGGGTTAGAATCGAGACCACTACAGGCGTGTATGATGACACACGCCCCTGTGGAATTTCCACTCGGGCATGGATAATTTTCACACGCCCGTGTGGATTCTTTTGTTTCTCGATTTCTCGGTCGGCTATGAGCAGGTCTTTTACGAGTTCTTGCTACAACATTTTGCTATAGTAACCTGCTGCAGTACTCTGCCGGAAATACTCCCGAATTCCATACTTTCATTGGGGTGACGCATAAGCGGGCACACGTTTACGTCGTGAATCACTTGCTTCTTCAATGATGTACATGTTGGTGGATCTCTTGTTCTTATATGCACAAGTCAGAATGCTCGAGTGTGACTGCCTTTGTGCCCCTCCAAATGAATGTGCTCACTCGAATATGAGGAGGTTGGCACACACTCTAGCATCTCACACCTGACCTATGTCTTCGCGTTTGAACCTTAGCAAGATATCCTCCAAAATAGGTGCATTATGATCCATATTGGCCTATTTCCTTCATACTCGGCCTCACAACCCTACCTGCATAAAAGTAACATAAAACACACATATTAATGTAAAAACCTGAGAAAAGTAATGCTCAACATAAGGAATGAATGCTTCGCATTCATATCGCACAAGCACTTATCAAAGACGCAGATGGGGACAAAGAGTCCTGGAAAGCAGACCTTGTAATACTTAGATAATGGGTTCAGGCCCCTTAGATGGTGTGGTACTCTCAACAAGATTCACCATCTGCACGAGCTTGTGGAATTGATCCAAGGGAACTTAACTTATACCACATCTGTTGGAGGAAGACGCCATGTTAGCTCCAGTGGTAACACCTAGCATCTTTAGCTAGTAACGGCCTAGACGTCTGTCCCTTACTCATCCAAACATAACATGTATTCCAGACTCGCCATACTCGTTCAATGATGAGGTAAGTAGCGGTGGCAACACCGACATAGGGAGCCCTCTCTCTCTCTCTCTCTCCATTCGTGTGGCCTCGAATATAAACCGAGAAATCCGGCCCCATATTAGATTTGATTTAAATTTATGTTTTATATGGGATCCAACCTCCACTTGAGGCACAGCTTCCCGGGTAGTCACGCAGCTCAGTGCCCTACTTAAAAAATAAAAAAGGGCCTTGAGGGATGCTAACTCTCGGCTTACGGAGGAGCAGCGGGAAGCAAGTTCGTCGGGAGTAGGGAAGGGAGTAGCAATTCTACCCTCTCTATGGCTCAGCGAGTTAGCTTGGCAAGTCGATACCTTAGAATGCAAAGAAAGACAGCACAACACACACACAAGAAGGAATTCAAGCTCATGTCATTACACTTAAAAACAGGATGGCATTACAAGGAAAAGAAAACAAAAGCTAGCAAAGAAACCATTCATTCACTACACAACTCCTTTGTTGACGGACTTAGTAGCTACTTCTACCTCAAAGACTGACTGGACTCGCTAACAACATGGCATATCAATACTGCTAGCTACAAAGCTAAAATCATAAAAGGAGGCATATCAACGGCACGACACACGAAAGAAAGATCACATTCCCTTGCCTTGCTGCAATGAAAGATATCAACTTGACTCACCATACTTTGTTTTCAACGAAAACAAAGAATCACTTCACTCAATCACCGCAGAAGCCTCTCCATATCGTTCCGGACCCCTAACTTCAATCACCAACCACAGGTCTTCAATCGCCTACTTTCCTTTCACCCACTAGTAGCTATACTCATCGAATAGAATGAATGTGTTCCCCGGACCCCATTGATGAAATCCGCAAGTGCACGGGTCATCACGTAATACCCTGTGCGTGACATAGGGGTCGTATTCCCTAGGTCCCAAGAGCTACTATTACTCCCCCCTAGATGACACTGTCTAGTCTACCAAATATAGGACTAAAAACAAGATCAGGGAAAAATAACAAAGAGAAAAACTATAAACACAAGGACTAAGGCTCACCACATAAACATACTAAGGAAGCAAGTAACAATGGAAGTCGCGAGGTCCCCAGGGCGAGGATCCCTCGGGACTACTAAAGCTAGATGGATGCTAGAATTACAAAGGCAACGGTGGTTGCATCAAGAAACATCCAAAAATAGATCACCCCGATGGTCACGCGGTAATCCCTAATCCAATAAGAGTATTGGATCGGAATCTCTTCCGACCAAATCCTCCCTACGATCGCATTACAATTAGGGGGATCTCAAATTAGGGCCGAAAACTCAACCTAGGTACAACCCTAATAGTTGGAGGGGTATGAAATACCCAATGGTCATGAGTGTATTCATACATATATCCCTTCCAAGCTTGGTGAGTCTAACACTAGGGCAATGGTCATGCAACCTAGTATTGTCTAAGTATGGATATACTGAGTTCTCATGCATACCCTAAGCATTCAAAAAGCACCAAACAAGGATCACAAACCACACAAATACCATAAATGTAAATCAAAGCATCTATACAAGCAAGTTCATCCCACAGTTCACTGGATGCCCGGTGACCTTGGGAGTCTAGTTCGTCATCAACAAAGGAGCAAGTGTAGAAGATAAGAGATACAAAGAAAAGCTCATAACAAACTCCCTTAAGATGAAGACTAGAAGGCGGTGATGAGAACTCATCGGATCCGCGCCGGCGAGCTCCTTGATCGTTTTCCTTGAGTGTAACCTTCTTCTCCCTTCGATTTGCCCCTCAGATCTGCCTTCTCCCACAGCCTTGAAGCTCTAGAGGATGATGGTGGAGAGTGGTGGCCAAAAGTTCCTTAATTGATGCCCTAACAAGCCTTATATATGCCCAGATCCCGATCGGTAAATGGGTGAGTATACTAGCCGTATGCCGATCCCTTGGGAATTTCAGTTTTCTGCTGAGAAGCCCGCGATGAGCTACAGTGGCTGCTACAGTGAAACTGCTACATCACATTGCTACAATGACCCCCCGGACAGGAAATGCCGATTTGTTGCTGAATTCATCCCTAATAGCGTCGCCGAAGCTCCAAGGCTTCAAATGGGCCTAAAATGTAAAAATAACACAATTTAAACCAAAAGGGCATCGATTCAACAAATAAATATAAAGAATCATACAAAACAAATACATGCAGAATACGTACTTTTAGACGTTTATCACCCATCTCAGGTAAGACAGATCTGGCCCCTCAAGCCAAGGAGTAACAGTCGCTACTAGCCATATATATACCTAAAACATATCGTGTAGAAATGAAAGGGAATTTCGCTAAGACTATGAGACCTACTAAAAAGAAGGTAGTATATACTACATATTAAATATGTAATAATCATCTGTCTCTAACATATGAGTGAGAAAGCGCTTCCTTTAGAACAAACGATTTCATGGGATTTCTGCTATCAATCTTTCAGCTAGATAGGAAGACTTGATAGCATTAGTATGTCGTCCGCGTATAATGCGTCCATGCTTGAATTGTTGCACCGAGATGGTCTCTGTCTTCTCTGCGCCCGTGTTGACCACTGGGAAATTTCATTTTTTTACCTGGATGCATAGTGTCATAAAGAATGGCAAGGGCCCGTGCTGCATTCAGAAACTCCATCCCGAGAATGACCTGGAAGTCATCCAGGTGCACCACCATGAAGCTAGTAGCTTTATATCTCGTCTATAATAATGTCTGCTTTTTTGTCTAAATGCATCTAAAGCAACTTGCTTTTGTTATGATCCCTCTAGGAGAGTAGGATTCTACCCAATCTGTCTTCTTATTTCATTCCCTATTTCTACTCGCCGAATCCTGAGGCAATGAAATTGTTTAGGCTGAGCTAGAATAGAAGAAGATGTTGATGGCTCTAGTAAACCACAGTGATACAATTCTAGCTATTTGGCTTCAATCTATCTCTCCCAATGTAAATGAGTTTGCCCCTTTCCCCTTCTTTTTTCATTTCAATGGTGGCAAAAAAGAATTGATGCATTGCCTTTGAGAGACCTTTTTCATTCTAACTACTAAAAAAAGACGAACCTTATATCCATTCCACTTCTTGAGCTGACCCAGCTGAGGAAAGGGAAACGACTTCCTAGAGCCGACTATCATCTTCCCTTCTTCATGTGTCGAGCAAGTTTGGAAATAGGTTTAGGTCCTCCTTATCATAGTGTGAAGTGAGAGCCCTAATATACTCTGATCGCTCACCAGCTAATGGGAGCCACCCAACTTCACTTCAATAGTAGGGGATTTTTCCTTTACCCATGCTCTTATTCTAACGTGAGCACACTTGTGAAATGAGATCACCAAGGCTTCACTTCAAACTGGAAGACATAAAGTATAACGAGATGATCCATCTATGCGAGGTTAACAATCCATAGTAAGAATCCTTGAACATGGAAACAAGAGATAATAAGTGATGCTTTAATGACCTGTTTCTTATCTAGGTTTTGTTTTGAATCGACACCCAATCGGTGAAGACTACTTTATAAAAGCTACCGTTAGGCACAAATGGAGGATTCCTAAAGGGGATTTCTTTGTTTGTTTAGCGGATTCTCAGACTTTATATGTTTCCTACCGCTCGCCTTAAGCTTTCTTTCTTCGACCTTAAACTTCTTTGGAAAAGGCAGACCTTGTTGTTGCTTTTTCTTTGTTTTTCATTCTAGTCATTCGAGGCTAGGAATCTGTCCGATTCTCAAAAGAATGGGGTTTTTGGATGGGAATGAAAAGAGGGGAGTTGGGCCAGCTAGATTCCGGATGGGATCGACTAATGAATATGGTTGTGATGGGTAGGATAAAACATGTTCTTCTCGGTCATTGCTAGCTGCCGCCTCATACTCATAGTAGTGATACGCGTTGGGCGAAAGGGAAGACCCCACTCTAACTCCCCTCATTGCACTAGCCGGCCCGGGAGCGGAGCAACTATTAATTTTGGATAGTGGCTCCAAATGAGGGATAAGGACAAAAGATGTGTAACTAGGTAATATATAAGGTTGACCCAACCGAATCTATTTGATTCCACTCCATGGGGACGAGAACATGTATCCTTCCCAACCAATAGTTGGATCTGGGCAGAGAAAAAGAATAGAGTGTTAAGGGGACCACTAAGGTGAGGAAATTGGGAGGGACTGGATAAGGATGGCCTGGTGCTGCGTCCAAGAAAGAAAGATGGAGGGAAAGCCATACCAACACCGACCATTGCGGCATGATCGAAGTCAGAGATTCTAGGACTGGACTTCAGCCCAACTTCTTCATTCTCGTAGAGCCCTTTTAGTAACCGGTGTCTTCAACTTCCCCTTCCGTAACTCTTCCTCATTATCTAAGCGGAGCTTCTCTATCGGTTTCGGTAACAATAGAACATTAATCAATCGATTGAGCCCTAACTACTAATAGACTCCAAGCGGTCGATCGACCCGGGTCCCTTTCATAGGGTTGGGCGTAAAAGCAAAGGAAAGCATAAACATCCTCCGGAGGAAACTCTCCCTCTGCCCGAAATCTGTTGAACCAACCCCGTGGGGCAATCGAGTTGCTCCGACCCTATATCGCTCACCGGTGGGAAGGAAATTGACTTGAACCTTCCTCCTGTGCTCTGGCTCATGCCTGTAGCAATTTATCAATCAAAACGTCTATCTTTGATTGATTCAGATAAGTCCTACTCCTCAGTTACAGGACAATGGACCCTCCTCTTTACCCTAAAGCTGCCCTAACCGCTCAAAAGTGCTTTCTAGGCGGACTCTTGATCTCGAGTTGCTTTGCGAGTAGAATATTCTTATTCATTGCCAGTCTATCTTCATTTTGCTTGCCTTCTCATGCTAGTGAGTGATTTCAATTCATTCTTTATATGTATTATAGACAATCTAACCCTTCTCTCAAACCATATTGGAATTTCACATAGAGCCCTAACCTTAGCCATACATAAAAGCACCAACAAGATCGGGTTAGAAGCTCAGCGATAAAGAGGCCCGCACGATAATAGGGAGAGGCCTAGTTTTTTTCGAGACATCAAGTTTTTGGTCCCTCTGTCTCTGCTACAAGCTCGGGATTTCGGGTCTTTAGCTATAAGAGCATTAGAAGTCTGGACAAGAAGCGAGCAGGATAGAGAAAAATCATAAGGAAATGAGAGCACCCACTACTATCTTGCTTGATAGAGTATCCTTCTTATGCATCATGTGGACTTTGTAAGATGTGAAAAAAATCTATCTCGTACATATCTTATCGAGTCACCTACGACAGGAAGCATGCCTACTAAAAGCTCAAGCCAATGTGTATCTTTACCCTTCAGCGGAAGTTACTCTTTCTTTTATTACAGCTATTATGAGTGTCCCTGCTGGAGTGGTTTTAGACTAAAAAAATGACTCCGTTTATCACCCCAACACTGAAAACTGATCAAAAATGCCCGAAATCCTCAGTCAAGTGCTTTGGAAGGCCTCCAGTCTATATCTCTATCTTAAAGTCCCCACTTTGGACATGTGTAGAAGTAATGTAGAGTGGTGAATTTCATTTCCAAATCATCCATTCACTTCCAACAGGCCTCCAAATGCGGGGAAAGTGCCATCATGTAGGACAGTCAGTCCTCCGAAAGTGGTACATTTCTTCCAAATAAATAAAGTCCCAATTGGTTAAAAAACAATCCTGCGATTTCTCCTTTTTCTGTGGTGGAGCAACTTCTTTTGAGAACTATAGGAGGTTCGGTCACCTTCCACCCGGTTATGCTGTTCCGCCCTAGGAACATACATGAAAGTCAAGAAAAAAGAAAGGAGGCCTTACAGACAGACCGCTTCATAAGTAGGACTCACAAGAAATCTTTCCTAGTCCCAAAGAGAGAGTATTCTCAATCAAAAAGCCTAAAATCCCGCAAGCAATATAGTTTCGCTACTCACATGCTCATTTGAAATTTTTTCTGTCTAATAGAATAGAGAAAGAAGACATATTGCCTAAGACAGCTCAAACTGGAAAGGCAAAAGAAGAATGAGGCTAGGATCAAGCAAAAAATGAGGGAGGAAAGTGTCGAAGAAGAGAAATTAAGTACACTAATGAAAAAAAGTGAGCTCGAGTCAAATAAAAGCAGGGAAAAAAATTCATGAAGTTAGGGTTGTGCTTTGAAATAAAAGCACGAGTCTTGCTACCGGGAAAAAAAGAAAAAGAAGAGTTCAGGGATGTATACCGCGTTCGAAAAGGAAGGCCCTAAAAATACAAGCGGAATACGTGATATCCTATGGATGAACAAAACAAATTTAGCTAAATTCAATCCTTTGCATGCATGACTTAGAGGAGACTTTGGTAAACAAAACGACCGATAAGCAATTAATTCGAGGATAGAAAATACGCCATAGAAGTAATGATGCTTGGTTCGACTTGATGCGGACGTACCCTTGATACTTGGGAGACCGTTCTTGCAGACTTCCAAAGCATTGATTGACATGGACGGCGGAGAGCTCACATTGAGAGTTAGAGATGACAAGCTCACATACGGCCTTGCTGAAGCCATGCGGCATTCTCTTGATTTCGATGACACTTTATACTTTCTAGACACTACTGATGAGCTTGTTGATGAATATGTGCAGGAAATGTTGAACCTGGATCCATATGAAGGTTTGTTCGACCAAGAGGAGAGCAATGAAGAAGTAATGATGCTTGGTTCAACTGGAGAAGAAACATCTACCCCGGGGATCTTGAAGACGGTGCTTCGGAAAATGAAGAGGGCTTGGAGACGGCACCGAAAACGCTCAAAGATTGTTGGAGATGTACATGAGCCAAGGAAGTTGGACGAACCATTGCTAAGTGGTCCGAAGCCTGAGAGTACACCCTCTACCCTCAAGAGACATTGCTTATCATGCTTTCAAGCCATGGGTAAGAGGGCAACATTCATTTATGAACCCCCGTGAGGTAAGAAAGATACGTCAAGCTTAGTGACGTTAAACAAGTGCTTCTTGGGAGGCAACCCAAGTGTTTATTGTTCTCACACCTTTTAGTTTAGTTTGTTTTTCATGAATAAACTGTTAAGTGTTGGTGTTTTTAATTTTTTTAAGTGCTTGTGCTTTGCGATTTTTGTTGTGGGTTTTTTAAAAAAGAACTCATTGTGAGTTTTTGTTGAGAGTTGGCGAAGTTTGGTCATTTGAGTTCTATTTCATGTTTTTTTATCTCGTAAATTTTTGCATAATATAGCAGGGCTCGAGTGTGTAAACATGTTTAGAATAGTTCTACTGAGCACTGCATGTTTTTCTAAGTCATCCAGGAGAAACACACGGGCAGTGGAATTTCCACGCCCTGCGGGTGTATACTTCGTGAGCTCATCCGGAGAAGGCACAAGGGCGTACGGCTGCCCTGTGAATGACCATGTAACTGCCGCACGCCAGTGGGTAATTTCCGCATGGGCGTGTGAACTCCTGCAGAGTTGGGCAGATTTTCCCAAGAACACACAGGGGCGTGGACTCACCCCTCTTGGCAACCTTGTGAACCACACACGGGAGTGGGTAATTTCTGCACGCCCATGCAAATCTCTGCAGGGTGTTCCTTCCATCCCGAGAAAACACAGGAGCGTGCTGCTGCCCCTGTGAGTTGAGCATGCAAATGTCCACGCTCGTGGGAAATTTCGGCACGGAAGTGTGTAAGACTTGATAGTTTTCTCAGATGTCCACGGAAGCCACAGGGGCGTGCATCTGCCCCTGTGGGTCTGGTGCAACGGCGTGGGTAATTTCTGCATGCCCGTGTGAGAGCAGTTAGAGTCAAAGGAGCGTTTTTCCTAGAAAGCACAGGGACATGTGTATGGCGCTCTCGAAGTGAGGCGCACGGGCATGGGTAATTTCCACACGCTCGTGGGGATACACAGAATTCCAAGAGATGCGATTTTCTCCTTAAAAACCTTGTGATCCGTCTCATTCTTCATCTCCAGTCACCGGAAAATGGTTCCCGATCATCTTTCCGACCCTTCATCGCTGTTAGGAGGAATTTTCTTCGCAAATCTTACCGAATTTCAGAAGTTTTCATATTCATCTCTTCGGTGACCTTTTTATCCTCTTTTCTTCGCCAATTATGGTTTTTCACGGATTGAATACTTTTAAATGCGAATTTTCATGCATGATGAATGTGTAGTAAGCATTTAGAAGTGGTTTTAAATTGAATTGTTAAGATTTGTTCTGCACCCGTGCAGGAGTTTCACACTCTGCAGATCCACACGGGCGTGGATAATTTCAATAGGCCCATGTGGAATTCTGCAGTATATTGCTTCTGAGATTTTTTATTGTTTTCTTCTCTTGCACTGCAGATATGGCACCTCGTGCGAAGAAGAACGAGGTGAAGCGCCTCAGACTCACCTCACCTGAGCTGATACATGTGGAATTCTCGAACCCCGAGCATCAGGCTCACTTCGAGAGATTTTCAGCACTTGGGTTTGGTCAGACTTGCTTCGCAGATGTACAAGTGCTTCAAGATATTCAGCAGGGTGACGAGGTAATTAATGAGATTGATGAGATGTCTGGCAGGGTGGGAAGTCGGAGGAGGTCGCGACGATTAGTGAGCCAGCTTATCGCCAGACCAGACGCTAGAGGTTTTAGCGTCCTTTGATTTTCACCATTCTGCATGGGAGAGTTGACACTGCTGAGGCGATACGCTTTCGAGCATTCGCACATCCATTCTCCATGAGCGTCATCGAAGTTTTTCGATTAGGGGACGGGCTCATGACGATGTCGCTTATACAGGTACCGTGGAGTATCGCCGACTACTAGTAGACTTTTCAGTGTTAGTCACTCCATATCATGCGTACAGGATTTTGTGTTGACGTGGGGAGTACGAACCGGGATTGTCGAAGGCCTCTAGTTTGTCCCGGTTCGATACTGAGATACGCACTACGCAGTCATCGCGAGTCCGTGATGGTCGAGCGAGATAACACGGCCCGCTTTGACCAAGCTGGATCTTCTTTTCTTATACTCCATGGCCCGCAATGTGCCACTTCACTTAGGGTGCATTCTAGCAGATGTTTTGTAGTACCGGGGTCATTCGACGAAAGTGGGTCTACTATTTGCTGGTCCTTATATCACCAGACTCATTCTGGGAATGGGTTTGGGCAACGCTCTATGTGGTGCTGAGAGGACAGTTGTGCCCACTCCTCTTGCGTTCGATATGATCAGGATGATGCGGTTGGTACGGAGGTTTGGGCCAGGGGTTTATATTTTCACTACAGCTACCGTTGAGACCACCAGGAGCGAAGGAGATACTGCGGGGGTGTCCAGCAGACTCCTCCATTTTCTGTAGCACCGGGTACTCGAGCCTATGACCGTATTGAGAGGCTAGAGACCGATGTTAGAGAGATTCGGACTGAGATAGCGGAGCTCCAGGCTATGCAGTCGGCTCAGTACACAGATCTTATGGCCCGATTCGACTTCATTTGAGATCTCATGAGACCCAGATCCTCAGTTCCTCCTGCACCTCCATCCTTGACCCCAGCACCGGAGGACCCACTATATGCCACCTCAGCAGCAGCAGCAGCACAGGAGGCCGAGAGCGACTCCGACACTTGACTTTTTATTTCCTTGCGTGCATTTTACTTTATTCTATTTTCTTTTTTTAAGACTTGTTCACTCAGAAAGGATTTTTCCTTCTAAGTTTATGTTATGTTGCATTTACCGAGTTGTATTCATTGCTTCATCTTTTATGCACTTGAGTTATTTTTGTTTTTCTTGAGCTTCACTGAACCCCCTTGTGTATGCGCAAGTGATGGTCTTGTCATCTTGGGAATTAAGACTTAGTCATGGGCACAGCCAAGGTGCTTCGGCACTTGGCCGTGTGAGCTTCACAAACCCGTTGGAACACTACTCGCCAATGAATTAGCTTCATCAAACGCAACACTAGGGAGTCGGGGAGGATTGTTTTTGATTGCTTCTCCCACATCTATTTTTTTGAATGATATATTTTGAGTGAGCTTGCATGTGTACATTGAGGATAATGTACAACTTAAGTGTGGGGGAGTTTCATAATGCGCACATCTTTTCTATTGTTCTTGATTGATATATGCTCACATAGCCAATGGCGGTTCACCTTAGTTGCAATGATTGTACCCTTAAGTCTAGGAGAATTGCTAACATTGAATGTTTTCATGCTCTAGTTCTTGCTTGAATTTTTTTAGGAATTTTTGCCCGATTTAGACTTAGTGCACTACTCACTCTCTCGAACTCTATTGGAAACTCATGTTCGATGTTAAAAGGGACTAGTTAGGTTTACTTCTTTTTGCTAAATTCAAAAAAAAAATGAAAATGAAAAGAAGGAACGAAATAGTTTTATTGTTTATTTGTATTTGTTAGGTGGAAAGAGCTACCATCTATGAAGTATGAAGCTACTCTCACGAGTCGGATACTAGTTATGCCCTAATGAGAGAAAGAGCTATCTCATAGGATGAGTGAAAGCTACCACTCGGGTAGAAAGAGCTACCACCTCGAAAGTGTGAAAGCCACCTTAGCGGCCGCTTTGGAAAGGGCTACCTTAGAGGATGTGTGAAGCTACTACCATCTTTTAAAATTTTTGTCACTTTTGTAGATAAATAAGTCCCTTGTACTTAGAACTTTGAGGAGTATACTTTGGGTTGTTTTGAGTGAGTTCACACACATACACAAAATTCGGGTTTGTTGTCCTTTTTTATTCAAGTTTTTGGCTAGAGCATTGATTTTTCATCTTTAGAGTTGAGATTTTCCTTACTTGTAGAATACTTTCTTTTTTTATGCCTCGGTGAACCCTAAGGCCAAGCACTTTCAATATTTTTCTTCATTGATGCACAGAATGTTTTTAATGTTTGCTTGAGGACAAGCAAAAGCTTAAGTGTGGGGAAGTTTGATAAGTGCTTGTGCGATATGAATGCAAAGTGTTCATTCCTTATGTTGTGCATTACTTTTTCTCGGGTTTTTTTAGACTAATATGTGTGTTTTTATGTTACTTTTTATGCGGGTAGGGTTGTGAGGCCGAGTATGAAGGAAATAGGCCAATGTGGATCATAATGCACCTATTTTTTGGAGGAAATCTTGCTAAGGTTCAAACGCGAAGACATGGGTCGGTGTGAGATGCTAGAGTGTGTGCCAACCTCCTCGCATTCGAGTGAGCACATCCATTTGGAGGGCACAAAAGGCAGTCACAATCCAGCATTCCGATTTATGCACATAAGAACGAGAGCTCCACCAACATGTATATCATTGAAGAAGCAAGTGATTCATGACGTAAACATGTGCCCGTTTGCATTACCCCGATGAAAATATGGAATTGGGAAGTTATTCAGGTCAAAGACTGTAGAACAACACGAGTAGGCAAATCTTTGCAGCAGGTCTGCTCACAGCCGGCCGAGAAATTAGAGAAACAGAGAATCCACACGGGCGTGTGGAAATTATCCACGGCCGTGTGGAAATTCTGCACGGGCGCGTGTACCATCCACGCCCGTGGAGTCGCCCGATTCCAGCCCTATTTAAAGCCGACTCAGCCCCGATTTTTGGTATTCTTTTTCTCCATCTTTTTCCCCAACTTGAGACAAGGCTTCGGCTAGGGTTTTGCGGGGTATTGGCTAGGTTTTTGGAGAGGTTCTACGGCTCTGACATCTCGCGTCATTTGGAAGAAGGTTATTGGGAGTGCTTTCGTCGGCATCGATTCGGCGAGGTGTATCCTAGGCCGGACAATGGATCCCTTGCGACGAGTAGAGGACTCTCCACAAGACCATCGACACGACCATCGACGGTGTTTCTTTATGGATTCATTGCTTTTACATTCGATTTATTTGATTGTACTTAGCTCCATGGAGAGCTAAACCCCTAGTGGTTACTTGTGTGATTGTGAACCCTAGGATGTATTCGTTTCATTGAACTTCTTTAATATGCTATCAATAAATTGATGTTTATTGTGAGTTCCAACCTTGAATGCTTGATTGTAAGAACATTTTCCCAAGAGTGACACTAGGGTTGAGAGTTCTTGTTGGTAACCTTGTGAGTGAGTGACACACCACGATCGTTTGACAAAGCTAGGTTGGAGAGGGTTGAGAGGGTGAGTCGAGAGGTACAGGAGCGTCCCCTTTCCCCTCCAATGTGATAGATTCTACCTTCGTTCCTCGAGTTCTTTGCGGCCATAATAGAGTGAATAGTCTAAGGGTTGAATCTCCACTGGGGCTTAGTTGCGCGTGCAACAGAGTGAAGCGTTTAGGAGATCTTAGTATCTAGGGCTTAGTTGTGGTTAGGGACCTTCCACCTGGACCAAAGGGTTAGGTCTATAATTAGGAAGAGATTTATCACGTGGAATCCCTAGAGCTCATTGCAACTTTATTCGAGTGCAAGGTTGAGAGGTTATTTAATCTCTCCTCCGGGACATGAATAGAGTAGGCATAGTTGACCTTAGATTTGGGACTATGTATGTAAGGATTTCCAAGACTCACCATTGCATTGATTAGGAAGCATAATAGAGATTTCTTGCACTTGAAGCGATTATCCTAGGTGAAGCATCATCCGAGTACCCCATCTTTATCAATTGCCTTACCTCTTCCTTACTTTTGCTCTCTTACTTGTTGCTTTTTAATTGTTGAGAATTGAAATCATTGTCACACTTATCATTGTTGATATTCCACATAGCTAAGAATTGAATTAAGTGTCTTTACTCCCTAATCCTTGTGGATTCGATACCCGTTCACCCGGGATTATTACTTCAACAAACTCGTGCACCTGCGGGATATACGCAAGGGGATCTTGTCACATATCTATGAATCTTTTCTACCAGATGAAGCACCAGGCATAGGTCTGTAGAACATATAGAAAAGAGATGGTTGTGGCGCGAAGTACTCTTGTGCACCTACGTCACTCGACTCGCGCACAACCCCGCCCCATTATGTTATGGAAGAATTTAGCCAATTGCTGGCTCCAAATAACAAGTGCAGTAATTGGCTGCTGGATTTTGTCCCGTCCGTAGTGCTTCAGAAGTCACTGTGGCGTGGCTGAATGTAGATCAGTCTGTGACAGAAGCCTTTGATTGATCAGTATATTATTTTACACTTTGGAAGATGGTCAAGGTAGCTTGCTTCCAAGCCACTGCACGAAATACGTATGTAGTCCTTTGTGCCGGTAGCAAAAATAGTGGCATATGCAATCAAGCTTCAGCCGCAAGCAAGTAGTCGATGAGCTGAAAGCTAGCGATAGTAAGGGCAGTGAGCAAGCAAGCGGTAGCAAAGGATATGGCTTTGAAGCGGTAAGTTGCTGGCAGCTGTGCCCGAGTGGGCGAAGAGCGGTCCAATCAGGCCCGGTCGGGGATAGGAAAGCAATAGCTAAAGCTCGCCCCAATAGAGAAAAGGGAACCCTTTCCAAGACCTCATACCTCCAAAGCGTACTCAAAGAGTGTAGGAGCAAACTCTATTGGAAGAGGTACAGGGGAAAGGTGCAGGGGAATCTCTATGCGTGAGGGTTGCCTTGAAAAAAGATGAGAGGTGGGAACTCCTTCTCTATCCTACATAACTGAAGCTCGCAACCTATTAATGGGTTGAAAAAAGGGATGGGACAAGGATATACCAAATGAAAGCCTTCTCGAGAGACTCTTCTTGTATTTTGTAGTTGAAGATTTAGTGACTTTCCCAAATAAACCATATCTATACAAAAATGATAATATCAAGACCACCCGCTCGCCTCTCGTGATTAGCTCCTCGTGTACGCTGCCGCTATGGAAATGAATCCTTCTTTTAGCTCTCATCATTGGTCAGTTCCCCTCACTCAACCTCAATAAGAAGATCCTCTTATTCTTATTGAGTGAGTTATTGACTTATTTGATTCGATTAGCTTAGTCTTTTACCCAAACGGAAGAAATGGCTTTTTTATATGCGTATGCTCCTACACCAGTTACTACAACAGACTGATTTTTTATTGATTTCCTGAATTTGGTTCTTGTTAATACTACCTATTAGTGGAGCTAGGAAATTCGGTTGTTTAAACTAAGGTAATGAAATTGTTGTGATGGAAGTTTCGGCTATTCCCTTTTCTTGTCTTCCTGGTCAGCGCACTCGCTTTCTCTGTTGATTGAAGTTTCGGGATCAGTTGATTATGCCCGGTGCGTATGCCGATTAAGGTTAACAGTGCCTCTGACTGCCCTTATCTCTAAAGGGGCTTATGTGGCTGGTCTCGCTGACTTAACCGCTGACAGGCTTTCATTCTCATATAGATCTCAAACAATTTCTTTTTTTTATTCTATTCTATGTAAGGATGGAAGATAATGGGTTTTGCCATCCCCATAGCCGAAAGCCTGATCTACTCTCTCTGGTCATTGACTCAGTTAGCTTTGACTCTGTCTATTGAACGAGAATCCTCCTTCTCCAACAATGTGCGGAACTGAGTTAATTGGAAAGAATCTTTGATAGAACTTATCTAAGAGTCGTGCATTGATGTAGCGTGTGGAAAGTGAACATGTTCTTGCACTGATATAAAGACATAGATCAAGGGCAAGGGCTTGACACAAAGATTCCCAGCTTTGAACCGTGATGCTTTTGTGGTCACTCCAATCGCTTGACAAAGGGCTCCATTCTCTAAGGCCTATCTCTGGGATGCCCCCTTTCACACTTTTGCTTGACCTTGCTCTAAGAATTCACCCTATCAATCTTTGTCACCCTAGGTTACCTCAGTCTCATTTGTCTTGATTTTCTATTCCATAATGCGATCAGTCTCATTCAGATAAATACCGCTTTCTGAACAAGCTCAATCTCACTTGAGTTCTTGGTCTTCCGGAAAGAAGGGTCTTGGTCTTCCAATTCGTCAACAAGTAGTGATAAATGCTTGTGTGATATGAATGCGAAGCATTATTTCCTTATGTTGAGCATTACTTTTCTCGGGGTTTACACTAATATGTGTTGTTTTAATGTTACTTTCGTGCAGGTAGGGTTGTGAGGCCGAGTATGAAGTAAAGAAACCAATGTGGATCATAATGCACCGATATTGGAGGAAATCTTACTAAGGTTCAAACGCGAAGACATAGGTCGGGTGTGAGATGCTAGAGTGTGTGCCAACCTCCTCGTATTTGAGTTAGCACAACCACTTGGAGGGGCACAAGGACAGTCACACTCAACCATTCTGACTTATGCATATAGAACAAGATCTCCACCAACTTGTCCGTCATTAAAAAAGCAAAGCAATCCACGATGTGAACGTGTGCCCGTTTGCATCACCTCGATGAAAGTATGGACTCGGGAAGTATTTTAGGCAAGGTACTATAGCAGGACACTGTAGCAAAGTACTGTAGCAGCACTATTCATAGCCAGCAGAGAAAACAGGAATTCAGAGAATCCACACGTGCGTGTGGAAATTATACACGCCCGTGTGGAAATTCCACATGGGCGTGTGTAAAATCCACATGCCCGTGTTGTCACCCGATTCTAGCCCTATTTAAAGCCGATTCAGCCCCGATTTCAGCATTCTTTTCTCCATTTTTTTCGCAACTTGAGAGAGAGTTTTGGCTAGGGTTTTGAGAGGTATTGGGTACGGTTTTGGAGAGTTTCTATGGCTCTGACATCAACATTATTTAGGAAGAAAGTTGGTAGGGGAGCTTCCGTCGAGGCGTATCCTATACCGGACAAGGGAATCTTTGGACGACGAGTAGTGGACTTTCCACAAGACCATCGACATGACTATCGAGGGGGTTTCTCTATGGATTCATTGCTTTTACATTCTATTTCTTTGATTGTACTTAGCTCCATGGAGAGCTAAACCCCTAGTGGGTACTTGGGTATTTGTGAATACTTTGATGTATTTATTTCAATGAATCTCTTTATTATGCTTTCAATTAATTGATGTTTGTTGTGAGTTCCAACCTTGAATGCTTGATTGTAAGAACATTTCCCCTAGAGTGACACTAGGGTTGAGAGTTCTTGTTGGTAACCTTGTGAGTGAGTGACACACCACGAGCGTTAGACAAAGCTAGGTTGGAGAGGGTTGAGAGGGTGAGTTGAGAGGTACAGGAGTGTCCCCTTTCCCCTCCGATGTGATAGATTCTACCTCGGTTCCTTGAGTTCTTTATGGCAATAATAGAGTGAATGGTCTAAGCGATGACCCTCCACTGGGGCTTAGTTGCACGTGTAACGGAGTGAAGCGTTGAAGTGTTGAGATTTATCACTTGGAATCACTAGAGCTCATTGCAACTCTATTCGAGTGCGAGGCTGAGAGGTTATCTAATCTCTCCTCCGGGACATGTATAGAGTTAGGCATAGTTGACCTTAGATTTAGGACTATGTATTTAAGGATTTCCACGACTCACCATTGCATTGATTAGGAAGCATAATAGAGGGTTCTTGCACTTGAAATGATTATCCTTGATGGAGCATTATCCGAGTACCCCATCTTTATCGATTGCCTTACCTCCTCCTTTACTCGTGCTTTCTTACTTGTTGTTTATACTTTTGAGAATTGAATCATTGTCACACTTATCACTACTGATCTTTCACATACCTAAGAAGCAGATTAAGTGTTTTTATTCCCTACTCCCTATGTATTCGATACCCGCTCATCCGGGATTATTACATCGACAAACCCGTGCACTTGCGGGATATACGCAAGGGGACCTTGACAAGTAGAGACACAGAAGACAAAGGGATCAGAAGCAGATTAGGAGGAGTTTGTGCTTCACATGATGAAATGATAGGATCAAGATACCTTTACTTCTGGTTGGCATGGAAGGAGAGTATCCACCATTGGACCGGCTAAACCATGATTGAGCCAACGGGGCACACACCTCTAGGATCACTATACCACTCATCCTTCTTCAAAACTCGACAAGGAGAAGGTGAATCCATACAAATAAGCAAAGCACCCTTGGTCCTATGGGGAAGGTAGGGCCGGCGAGGGAAGGATGCCGATTCTCCTCACATCGTTCTTGCTCCTCAAGAAGGAAGAAAGTACTGACTCGAAAGCATCATCGGATTATGGGCCGCCTTTGTTTTTTGGGCTTCGATCATCTATGGTCTACTCGACTACCTTCACTTACTGCTGCGAACACTGGTATAACTAGTGAAAAAGGAATGCCTTGCTCTCATGTTCGCAAAGCACATAAGATGCGACATTACCTAATTTCATTGGTCTTACCCACCAATTACCTGGTGTCAGGAGTGAACCCTTTAAAGATCCTTGTGACTAGAGTAGGTTCACTGAATACTCGATAGACGATAAGGCTCGAACAGTATAACATAATATTCGTACTATAAAAGGCCATGAAAGGATAGGCACTAGCAGATTTATTAGGAGTACATCCTCTACGGGAGCACTTCAAATTGCTACACAAGAAGAATTACCTGATGAAGCAGTCTACTACACTCAAGTCGCATCAAGACCCACATCAAAAGCATGGGAGATGTATTTTGACTGAGCCTCAAGAACAGATGAGAAAGGACATCCAATATTAGGGCTCGGAAAAGTCTTTATTACTCCCGAAGGCAACATGATATGATCCCGTATTAATTCACTTACTTTGTCGGAGTCATGTTCCAACAACGTGTCACAATGCACGGTTCTGATTATTTGAATAGAAAAGGCCCTTTCTTCGATTCCTATTTGTCCATACCTGATGTAAGAAAGAAGGAAAAAGGGAATCACCGCCATAAGATCCGATTATACAATTCGATCCAGTCGCTCCTGGTGACCTCTGTGAGTTCTTTTTATAGTAGCTCGGTAGCTTGACCAAGAGGGTGAA
>NC_052479.1:13337818-13354351 GCF_009730915.1 Dioscorea cayenensis subsp. rotundata
GTATTGCTAGCCAGTTACAGGTGGAGTCTCTATACCTAAGAGTGATGCAACCAACATGGTGAATGGTAATTCTATCAGCCCCATGAGCTTCAAAGCCTTGTCCCTAGTTGGCAGAAGATCTTCTTCTTTCACCTGGTATTCTTTGCAAATCTGCTTTACAACGAGTTGAGAGTCCCCAAAAAGAGGGATAAGAAGCAGAATAGACCAAAGCAAGTCTAGTAGCAGTTCCACTAGCTAGGTCAGGGATATGTAAGTGGGAGGCTAGCTCGATTGAGACTGTAGGTGATAAGTGCTTGAGTAGACATATTTTTATATATGTTTTACATGCATTGAGCATCATTTTTACTATTATTTATGTCTCATATTTTGTATTTGGTGTTCTTTTATGCATATAGGTTATGAATGCCTTGAAGAGTAAAAAGGAAGCAAAGATAGGCTATAAATACACAATGTTTGGAGTTCTTGTTCAGTTCAAGGACCAAGACATGAGAGGAGTTCATAAACGTGGAGATGTGTGCCAACTTCCAAGAAGATTCAAGTCAATTCACTAGTTGGAAGGGCACAAAGGCAGCCACATCTTCATGTTCCTTCTCTTTGTGAAGATTACAAGACCTCTCAAAGATACGTCGATGAAGAAAAGTTTTATAGCCTACTTCATGGACGTATGCCCGGACATGTGGCCTCAAGAGAAGAGTGTTTGGACCGCGTTTTGTGAAAAGTACTGTAGTAATTTTAGTGTAGCAGTACTGTAGCAAAATTTCTATTCACGCGCCCGCGTGGAAATTTGATAAGTGCTTGTGCGATATGAATGCGAAGCATTCATTCCTTATGTTGAGCATGACTTTTCTCAGGTCTTTACATTAATATGTGTGTTTTTATGTTACTTTTATGCAGGTAGGGTTGTGAGGCCGAGTATGAAGGAAATAGGCCAATGTGGATCATAATGCACCTATTTTGGAGGAGATCTTGCTAAGGTTTAAACGCAAAGACATAGGTCAGGTGTGAGATGCTAGAGTGTGTGCCAACCTCCTCGTATTCGAGTGAGCCCATTCATTTGGAGGGGCACAAAAGAAGTCACACTCGAGCATTCTGACTTGTGCATATAAGAACAAGAGATCCACCAACATGTACATCATTAAAGAAGCAAGTGATTCACAACGTATACGTGTGCCCGTTTGCGTTACCCAAATGAAAGTATGGAATTCGGGAGTATTTCTGGCAGAGTACTGTAGCAGGTTATTGCTGCAAAAATATGTAGCAAGTACTGTAGCAGCATTGTTCACAGCCGGCCGAGAAATCAGAGAAACAGTGAATCCACATGGGCGTGTCGAAATTATCCACGCCCGAGTGGAAATTCCACAGGGGTGTGTGACATCATACACACCAGTGTAGTTGCCCGATTCCAGCCATATTTAAAGCCGATTTCAGCCCCGATTTCAGTATTCTTTTCTCCATCTTTTCCCCAACTTGTGAGAGGGTTTCGGCTAGGGTTTCAAGGGGTATTGGCCAAGGTTTTGGAGAGGTTCTATGGCTCCGACATCGTGATTCCATTTGGAAGAAGGTTGGTAGGGAAGCTTCGATCGAGGCATATCCTATACCGGATGAAGGAATCCTTGGACGACGAGTAGAGGACTTTCCACAAGACCATCGACACGACCATCGAGGGGGTTTCTTTATGGATTCATTGCTTTTACATTCAATTTCTTTGATTGTATTTAGCTCCATGGAGAGCTAAACCCCTAGTGGGTACTTGGGTGATTGTGAACCCTAGGATGCATTTGTTTCATTGAATCTCTTTATTATGCTTTCAATAAATTAATGTTTATTGTGAGTTCCAACTTTGAATGCTTGATTGTATGAACATTTGCCCTAGAGTGACACTAGGGTTGAGAGTTCTTGTTGGTAACCTTGTGAGTGAGTGACACACCACGAGCGTTAGACAAAGCTAGGTTGGAGAGGGTTGAGAGGGTGAGTCAAGAGGTACAGGAGCGTCCCCTTTCCCCTCTGACGTGATAGATTATACCTCTGTTCCTTGAGTTCTTTGCGGCCATAATAGAGTGAATGGTCTAAGGGATGAACCTCTACTAGGCCTAGTTGCACGCGCAATGGAGTGAAGCTTTGAGGGGATCTTAGTATTTAGGGCTTAATTGTGGCTAGGGACCTTCCGCCTGGACCAAAGGGTTAGGTCTTTAATTATGAAGCAATTTATCACTTGGAATCCCTAGAGCTCATTGCAACTTTATTCGAGTGTGAGGTTGAGAGGTTATTTAATCTCTCCTACGGGACATGAATAGAGTTAGGCATAGTTGACCTTAGATTTGGGTCTATGTATGTAAGGATTTCCATGACTCACCATTGCATTGATTAGGAAGCATAATAGAGAGTTCTTGCACTTGAAATGATTTTCCTAGGTGAGGCATCATCTGAGTACCCCATCTTTATCGATTGCCTTACCCTTTTCTTTATTCTTGCTCTCTCACTTGTTTCTTTTATTATTGAGAATTGAATCAATTTCACACTAATCACTATTGATCTTCCACATAGCTAAAAACCAAATTAAGTATTTTCATTCCCTACTCCCTGTGGATTCGACCCCGCTCACCCAGGATTATTACTTCGACAAACCCGTGCACTTGAGGGATATAAGCAAGGGGATCTTGTCAAAATTCCTACAGCCCACGCGGTCACGTGGAAAATCCACACGGGCGCGTGCGGGCACGTGACAGGCGCGGTTTTGGTCTTTAAATAGGCCATTTTGCCTTATTTTTGGGAGACTTTTGACGAGGGTTTTTGCGAGCACTTTGAAGGCAAGGCGGCTAGGGTTTTGGAGGAGGTCTTTGGCAATATTGGAGGGCGTCCATCACCATCTTTGATCGATCTTCTCTCCGTCATAGCATGGAGGGAGCATTCGGCGACCTAGCTTCGGAAAAGGATTCTTCAAGACGTTGGGCGACCCATCAAGCCATCATCACGAATTTAAGGGGGTTTTACTTCATGGTTTTCATTGCTTTTCATTGTATTAATCATTGTTTTGTAACTTGCTCCATGGAGGGCTAAACCTTAGTAGGTATTTGGGCATGTGAACCCTAGAATTTATGTTTTTTTAATGATTTGCTTTATGTTTCTATGAAATCCTAGTTCATTTGAGTTTTAATCATGTATTTCCATTGCTTTCTTGTTTAATTAATCCTTGTGGTTGATTGGATTCGAATGAATTGTTACTTTGATGTGAGAGAGGTCTCCATTAGAGTTAGAACTATAAGGTTAAAGAGGGTTGAGAGGGTGAGTCATTAGATAGTGGAGTGTCCCATTTCCCTTCCGATTGAGTGTTTCCTATCTCCGTATTCCCTAAACTCTATGCAACCATATTTGGTGTGAGGCGTGAGATTGAGAGATTTCTCCGCCGGGACCTTGTAGGGGGTTCGAGATCCCTTGCCAGGAATTAGGGTTGGATCTATCTTTAGGAATTGGTTTCACTCTTACGTGTCCCTAGAGCGTATTGCGGTCATATGGGGTGTGAGGTGTTGAGATTGAACGATTTCTCCGCCGTGACCTTGTAGGGGACTAGTACTCGGTGGTTTGGAGGCAAGGGTTGGTAGTTCTTTGATTACCTCGACTCATTAGACTCGGTTTAGAAGCATTTAGTGAATCATGAGCTTCATGTTAGATCCTTGGGGGAGCATTGTCTGGGCACCTCATCTTTATTGATTGAGATCTCCTTTACTTGTTTTCTTGCTCGTTTGATTGCTTATTAATTCTCTTGCAATTAGTTCATTTCATTACATCCATTGATTTTGACTAGATAACTAAGAATTGGTTAATACTAATACTTTCGTTCCCTGTGGATTCGACTACCCACTCACTGGGGTAATTATTACTTTGACACCCGTGCACTTGCGGTTTACGTTAGGGAAGAGGTTTGGGTAGTTGCATGTAGCTTTGTATTTAAAGTAGTGCGCCTCCAGCCTTAAGAAGGCCTATGGAGGAGTTCCCTTCAAACCTGACTTGTAGCCTATCCTAGTGTCCTTAACTAGGTCTGGGTATCCTCGAATCATCCCTCCTTTCCATAAATTGGAGATCTATAAAAAGAATGAACGTTCGGAGTTAGGAAAGCAAGATTAACAGTGGACTTGTACCTTAGAAAGAATCTATAGACAGGAAGATGCTGCAGAAAGGCTTCAACGACTACATTATGACCAAACTTCATCCGTCTCGGCTTTGAAATCAACCTTTAGGTTGAAAAAGGATTGGTGGATCACCTCTCAGAAAGGGAGGAACAGAGGGGCACCATGCAAGAGAGGCGGAGGAACTCAGTAGGGAAGCGGGGATAGAAAAAAACCTCAAAGATGAATTGAAGAGGCCCCATACATCCAACGGGCAGGGTAGAGTCTCAGACGGAGGCACGCCACCCTACAAGAAGGAATAGAGCTTCCTGGTATCACTTCGCTTTGACGAAGAAGTTGAAAGAGGAGACTAAGTAGTATCCATTGCCTGCCCTATGATATATGGATCACCTTTCAAAGTCGACAAAGGCTAGTTCATCACATCACATAATTACAATCCCGAACGACCAACTTCTTTTGTCTGGTGTAGCACATTCAATCAAGGTTAAAGTTTCCTCATTCTTGCTTGACTAAATCCTCCTGTCACGATCAACAGGGAGAGATTCATGGTCGGGAAGCAGAAAGCTTTCTCCAGTAAAAAAAAAATCCTTCTTCCTCAAAGGGTATCATCTACCTCTTACGAGCGCTTTCAAGCAATTCAAAAAGAGAATCCATATCTTTGCCTTTATAAGCACTCATCACAGGCTTTAGACGATAAGTTGGAGTCAAATCCTTTTTTCACAAGGATAGACCGGATCCCGGGGGAACCTCACAAAGTTTGATGGAGATGCTGCTCATTGACCAGCCTTTGATCCGTCAAAGCCTGAGCAGAAGTAGGTTAGGTTGTTCAAGATATACTACCCCGTTGACTCTCTATCAGTATCAGTAGGGCGAACAAGAAAAGCTTTGGTGGATGACCAATCACAGTACTCTTCCTTGATACAATAAACATCGTACCTCTATAGGGAAAGGCAATCCCCCATTGATCCAAGAGGCAAACATCCAAATCTAGCTAATGAAGTAAAATCAGGGGGGCAGACAAGACGTTCTCTGAAGTCTCTCTCTTTCTAGAAAGGGGGTGCTTGTTCGGTGTCAGAGGATCCCTGTTCTCCTTGCATAGAAACCACCCTATGCTAGTGCTGGCTTTAGTTCTGATTGATGATTTCTCCTATTTGTTGGGATTGTTCTTCTCAAGAGATTGTCAATCATGAACTTCTTCCTTTACTGACAAAGGCTTTCTTCTCGCGTGGCTTTTCTCAACTGCTTGAGTGCCCCTATGTAAGAAAAAGGTCTTTGCCCTACTCAACTTTGCCTCCTACACCGGGCAGTCAGATCAAAATCTCCAGAACCATGGAAGGGCGCGAGTCAGCTATCAAGTGAGTTGATGCTTCCCATTAGAAAAGAAAGAGAATCGCTCGAGAGTAAGTAAAGAAAATTTACATAGATAGAGATCAGAGTTTGGATGAGTGGACGAGATCAAAATAGTAGCAGCTGCCCCTTATGAAAGAGTGGTGGAAGAAAGTCTGATACATAGGTAAGTTAGGAGAGAAAATTCCATCTAGGCCTCGGACGTAATAAGACAGAGTCATAAGGAGGGGATAACTGTCGTACACTCTACCTACCTACATAGGACGGAGCAGGGGACCCAGACCTGATCTAATGTAGGTGAGTATATATGCTAGCTCCACCACTGCTGGTACTGCCATAGATTGGAGTTCTACCAGTTTCACTGCTCGAAAAGCCACTGTCTATGCCTCTCGGTGATGGCCAAGGTGGTTATGAGTAAGCTGCTGCTTCAACGAAGGATCTACTAAGCAAACTACTAAATCAACAAGATCCATCCCAGCCCCCGCTGCACGAAAGGAAGTAGAGGTAGGGATAGCAAAGTAAGTAGACCCCGCTAAGGAGAAGGAGGGTAGTCTAGTTAATACCAACTGGCTGAGTTGTGTCAGTCTTTCAGCGGCTAGCGAATTAACTCATAGGAATCCGATACTGCAGTCCGTTGCATGATATGAACGAATACAATACCCTACGCTCTCCATGTTTTTAAGAATTTCTATATAGAAAGAAGAGCTCTCTTTCATTTACGCTTTTCATAAGAAAGTCGATTCACTCTCTCGGCCATGCGAATAAGGTAGCCAAGATAACAAAGTAGATCTCGCCATGCAGAGCCTTCTTAGGTCGGTCACCGGGGTTGAAGCAACTTGATACTTCTATCGCATGAAAGTTCGGAGTTTCGATGGAGTGATCAGTTGTACTAGCTTTCGCGATTCGAAGGCTGAAATTCGACACGGTCACGAGGTTATGAAAAAAATTTAATCTGGAGGAGCAAAATAGATGAGTGCGACACTAAGGCCATTTTTAGATTTTTTGAAGTAGTTGGCGATTGGTTTTGTTTTAACGTCAAGCTTTTAATAGGTTTTGATGCATATTCTTTCCGGAACTCGAGCAGTTTGTAGGGGTACTCGAGAGTCTCAATACTACCAACTCGAATGGATAATAGCGGTAACGAAATTGGATCCATGGGAACAGGGCTCAAAAATTGCTTACTCGCGGACTAGCCCTATAATCTGTAACCTAGAACCTGCTCTCCCTACTACTTCCTTATTCGATAGAGCTGGAGATACTCCCCGCCCTTTGAAAGACTTCTTCAAACTAGGCTTGCTATAGGTATTTTTAAAAAAAGCTTGATAAGAGCTAACTATAAGTACATATCTAAGCTGGCTTTCCTCAAATCAAACGCTTTCTCACGGGATAGATTGTGCCCTATTCCCCGACTACTTACTTAAATTGAAATAGTAAATTTTTGATTGCTCACACTCAAAAGGAAAAAAAGGCCTCCAATGTTGTATTCTATACTATGCACCGACATAAACTTAGCACTCATCACAGGCCCCGCCATCGAAAGATTTATTCCGCTCTTGAAAAGCTCTATCTCTACTTTATCCCTCGACTTGCTTTCTCGTTTCTCATGTAAAGAAAGGTATTAAAATGAACTCTTTTTTGAGAGATGGCTTTGAAATTCCCTTTCATATGAAAAACTTTGTTAACATAAAAAGGCTTTATGGAAACATATTTCCTTTACCTTAAACAAAGAGAGCCCTCACCTTGTATGGACCGCCATAGAAAAATCTTCTTGGTACAAATGATATTTAAGCAATAGGCTATCCAGTAACCTCACTAGGAATTATTTAGAAATACCCTAATATGATACGCTAAAGATTCATAAATGAAGGAAATCATAACCAAGAGCAAAGATGTACTTGAGGAAATCTGGGGCATAGAGCAAATCGTAGAGTATGGTATGTATTTTTGGAAGACATTTATTTTTGCCACCTAGAGCGGAGGATGAAAGATTGAATGTCAAAGACATATTTTTTTGAAGAATGTAAAAAAACATAAATGACACCATTAGATGAGATGTACAGATTACGGTGTCTCCCTCGACTTGATAGTAGTAATGTGGGCTTTTTGAACTCAAGTAACCTTGTCTTTGAGCTCGCTCAAGCTTCTAGTTTGAAATACGCTAGACTAGAAGTGATTTAGTCTTTCTTTGAGAGGGTGAAAGGCAGGCACACCCGAAGAGTCACTCTTACTATCTCGACTAGCCTAGTTTGAAGTATTTATTGATGGAGCGATTGGTTAGCTCTTCCCTCGATCCACTAGTTTAGAGTATATATCAGGATTTGGAAAAATTCCTTATTTTTGAAGTAACAAAGACCCTAACTTCTTTGCGTAAAGAACCCGTGTTGAACTGAATGGAAAAGTCCTTCCTGGATAAAGTCTCCTGAGAAGCCGCCGGAAGAGAAAGATTCCATTCCTGAAGTGCCCCAACGGAAGCCGATCCTTCCCTTGTGCCTATTGCAGGAAAAGTGCCGGACATTTCAGCCCATGAGCATCAGTCTGTCAAAGCAAAGATTCACAGTCTTTTTACGAAAAACAAAAAGAGAAAACCATCCGTGGATCTGGACCGTTTGGATAGATATTTTTCTCTGTCCTGACCTGTCGGATCCTAGAATTTTTGCATTTCGTCGAAGGCTAAAAAAATGAAAAAAAGCAAGTGGCAGAGCCAACTCGGTGGATTGGGAACCGATCTTTTTTTGTGAGTCAAAAAAACACTTCCTGAAAAAGCTTCATTATTGAAGGATCAAGGTCAACCTTGAGTTCTTTATACGCTAAAGCGAGAAAATAGAGCTAAACCTTAGAAAAAGCATATCAAGGTAGCGCGTCTATACGCTTTCAGCATATCATATAGAGGCTTAGCTTTTCAAAGTAGGCACGAAGGTTCAGTTCATCTTGTGTCCCTAACTCACTATTCCAATGAGGAAGAGGATCGACTGCCATGAAGTCGGACAAGTGATTACGAGATTCCAAACTTGGGTCTCTAGTTTAGAAATCCTGGTACCATAGACATGATTGCTTTTAAACAATCTTTTTTTATCTGAAGTGAGAAAAAGTCAGTCTACTCTTAGGGATTTGAGTAAAATGGTGACTCCAACCTTCTTTGCAATGATCCGGCATTTCAGATTGCAAGCTGTTAGGGCAACTTCCAGAAACAGACTGATCGTTGTCAAGACAAAAAGGGGTAGTCTTCTTGTGGATAGGACGATAGCCATGTCTTTTTTTTGGCCGTAAAATCCTGACTCTGTCATAGTCAGTTTAAGGGCTTGGCCTCTAGAAGAGAGCTTTCACAGGGGAGCGAGCGCCTCCATCTCCAACTCAAGGTAGTAGGGCTTGGAACTCGGGATCACGTAGCCTCATCTCCCGACTTGATTTTTATCTCCTTATAATGAGACATAGAACCCGAAAACATAGAGCTTTTCGAAAAGATAGGCATGTCTCGGCAAAAACTCCTATCAAACAAAGTTTGTAAGACCTCAAATAGAAATAACAGGGCCACCTCTCGGTGGCTACCTTAAGGTCAAAAGAAAAAGCAAACCTTGTTGCCAACTAGTGAAACTAACGGTTTGGTTTGGTCAATGGTTGTCTTATCAATCTTCTTGGCAAGACAAATAACTGTAGCCAATGAAAAGAAAGATAGATACACCTTGACCAATAGATCCGAATGTTCATTCTTTTTATAGATCTCCAACCTAGGGAAAGGAGAGATGATTCGAGGATACCCAGACCTAGTTAAGGACACTGGGACAGGAATTAAGTCAAGTTTGAAGGGAACTTCTCCATAGGCCTTCTGAAGGCTGGAGGCACACTGCTTTTAAATACAAAGCTAGATGCAACCACCCGGACCTCTTCCCTAACTTGTAGATTGACCGTGAAAAAGAGGTAGGCGCCAATACAAAGCTCCTTTGTCGGACCATCAGTGACCAAGAGAAGCACCTTATTTAATTAATTTTCTCTTAATTACGTAGCCTCCCAAGATCCGAGAGTCTTCTAAGACACTCGCCACCGATAGGTGACACTTTCAACAGAGAAGGGAAGAGTCTTTTGATGGTTTTGGTATGTTAAAGCATCCAAGTGGTGGTGAAAGCACCACTCAGTTACCTCCATCCCACGGTTGGGTAATTGGACCCATGATAAGACAGGGGTGGGAGGCTTCCGCGTCACCCCCCATTCCCACTCGATAAAGAGATTCTATCCCCCTCCTGGTAAGAGTGCATACCAACAAGGACTCACCCACATAACCTTCTAAATGGAGACCATAGGATGGCACCAATGTTGTCATCCATCGAGCCTTCGTTATTGGACTAATCACATCCTAGTAAGGAAGTGGAGGTTCGATGCACTATATCAGTAAGTTGCAGACCTGGGATCATGTCCCTCGATAGACCCACAACTACCAACCAGCATACCCACCTCCTTTCGGAATGCTGGCACACAAGGCGATCCATCATGACTGGTGACACCAGTCCGCCTGGGTTGAGCCCTTTGTCGAAAGGGCTCTTTAATGACGTTCTAAAGTCAAGTATATGTCACGAGTTCGCGAAGGAATTCTTTTTTGGGAGCACACGATTATTATGACTTATGGGTATTCGATGAATTCCACGAGCCTGACAGCCAGAGTTCGATCATCGGGGCAACCCAAGAAGGAAGGGTATATGCCAATACCATGTTGAAAATTTTAGATGGCCAAGAGTGTAGACTAGAGTTAAAATATTAGATAATTTTTTACGAAGAAAAAAAAATGTACCCATTGTAATCATCGCTAATCAAATACCCCATTGTTTTGCAGATGAAGACAAACCATTTAATGCAAGATGCCATCAATTGAGAATCTCGTCAAATATACACTAAGCAGCATATCAAGATAGATGTGATTTCTTCCCGTGGTTGAATTACAAGGAATGTACAGGGTTTTTCACAAAAAAAGGGGCACAGGAAGGGAAAGGGGGACTATACCTTGACCTAAATGAAGAGTTTATAATAACCCATTTAAATCAATTCTCCGTAAAAAGAAATGTCAATATTTTATTTACCCACCTAAAGCGGGGTATAAACCAAAGAGCGCAATCATTCTAGAAATCGAAGACAGAGAATATGTTGTCTTGTTAAATTTGAAGACGGGGGGGAGACATGGAATTTTCTACAAGTAACTACCTCATCAAGAACGGAGAGTATGAAAAGGATTTCTCAATTATAGCTTGAATCGCGAGCCAGTGGCGAAGAAGTCGAGACCAAGCCCCGAAAACACATAAGCTCGGGGCATTCCATTCTTATCTCTGCGGGTTCGGGTTCCTCATTATCCCAAACATATCCATTGGTGGGTCCCTCAACATGGTTTAGTAGACCCGACCCGTCCTACTAAGTATAAGTAAAGGGAACATCCAGCACATCAAGCTAAGATGACTCTTAAGGAGGTTGTCCTCGGAACTTCATTATTTGAGTGAAAGGGGAAAGAGGAATTATTTGTTCGAAAGAGAGAACCAGTCTTTCTTTATCCACGTGTCGGTGGAAGAGAACAGTTGCTTGAAGTGAAGTAAAGCCTTAGCCTTAAAGTAAAAGAGAATTCCGGTAAGCTTTCACGCTTGACCTTTGAATGATTTTTTTCTTATTACAAAAAGACTAGAATAAGTAAAGGTTGAGCAACACTAGTTCTGACCAAGAAGCAGATCCCAACTTAGTATCAGCAGCATAGGTAGCGACACCAGTACAAGTTATCGAGGAGGTAGTCCAGCCCGAGCGAGAGAACGAAGCGAGTTCATAAAAAGAAGATCTTCTTTTCCGGAGCCCGCCAAGCCAGTCCAGTAAGCAAGCACAAGTAGCAGTTCTATCAGGGAAAGGAGGCTAAATGGCTTCTTCATGAAAAGCTTAGTTATCCCATTCTATTCACTGCACTCGAGGATTTCTATAGCGGTCAAGGCGTGTATGTACATGTTGTTGAATTAGGATAGGAGGATGAGGATGAGGTTGTCACAAAGGGTAGTCTGGTTACCCAAGGAAGCAAGGCCAGAGAAAGGACTTTCGTTACCCTATCGACAAGACAGAGTCTTATTTTGATATCTTGTTGAAGATGAATAGGAGTAAGTTGCCTCCCTCTAACTACATTCAGCCTGGTGATGATAATTTAGATAGGTTTTGTAGATATTGCCGCAAGCAAGAAGCAATAAGGGTCATGGTGCGAGGTACTTGTTTTGATCTTCGAGGACGTTGCAAGCCTTTCGAGATAATACATTGGTTTTTGAAGACTAGTACGAGTCATTCCCCCACCAGACAAAAATTGAGACCAACCCTCTCCAAAATCATTCGCCACTCGTCAACATGGTGTCACACTTGGGAGGTGATGATGTGATTCCTTATGTATCTCGTAGTTCGTGTCGCTTGACAAGTCTACCTCTGGATCCGTAATCCATCTCTTTCTGTTTGTTCTTCTAGGTCGGCTGACCCTAGTCTTGTTCGAGTTTATTCCCCGCTCGCCTTTTTCGATATGGTTGTACCCACTTCTTTTCATTACTTCTATGTGTTTGCCTTTGCTCGAGTGAGACCCGATGTAGTGCGAACTTGAGGCGTGCTCGCTCGTGCTTCTTCTAACCGGGAAGCACGTCGCTAGTCCAAGGCAGGCTTCCCTCCTGAAGCTCTCATTTTCCCGTGTGGGTTTGCCAGCTTCAAGCTCCACCATTACATATATATATATATATATATATATGAGGTTTTTCCCTTTCCTCACACCCCTCGAGGATTAAAAAAGACTTAGTTTTCAATCTTGTCCTGCCCTACCTACCCATTTAAAGTGATTCATAAGGTCCCGAGGGGTTTGATCATCCGAGCATACATGATGGTAGACCGTGTCCATCTTGGCATCATGTATCAAGGCATCACAATCCAACAACATCTCAGAATAAGGTCTCAGCCAAGTCGATAGCTCGTGGACTCAAGTATGAGGGAGAGGGATCATCGATCAGTGAGAGGCGATATTGGTTATTGGAATGATCGATTCCATTTAGATTAGTTCAACAGATTAGAAAGGTGTGGTCAGGGTGAGTGGCCTTCCGGTGGAGAAGAAGGGGGATCCTATCCGAGCTGGAAGGAAGAACTGAAAGATGAGGCTTGAAGCACGACCAGTCATTGAAGCCCTAATCTATTTGTTTTTTTAAAATTTATGTATATATTGGAAGAATGATGTCAAAACAGAAAGCGAGCAGGAAGCCAAAAAGTCAGGCTAATAGACTGGATTGAGTCGATCAACAAAACAAAACAAGCAGAATCGATATGAACCTGAACATTGAAATGATTGCACAAAGCCCTGATGGGGTGGTTTGCTCCAAAAATAGTCCACCCATCCTCAAACTGGTCTTCCTAACTCGACCTCTCTTTCGTCATTTGCTCAGTTGAGAAGTCTTGTATTGTATTCTAACGACTCGAGATGTGAATGGAAATCATCGATCAATCCATGTGATTTCCTGCCTGACCCCACTCTATCGGGCTAGCCCACTTCGATTGTGAAAGGGAGATATAAAGGAGAAAAGTAGTTTACGTCCAACGGCCAAACTCTTCGTTAAGTCATTTTGGCCCACAAAGTCTCGTAAGTGATCGAGATCCCCGGTTCACCGGGCGATTCTGGACCGAGATGTTCAAGCAGCTATACTAGAAAGGTCGGAACTACACTTCTCCAAAAGAAAGCTTCCACCGGACGGCCAGACTGAGCGCGCCAATGCCCTCCTTTCGGAATACCGCTCCGTGGGGCACTTTGGTTGCGCCAACCAAAGGGATTGGGTGCATCTCTTGGATAGGGAAGAGCCCCGCAGCATACCAGTTCGCTAAGAATTGGCAAGAGACCACTGACTTAGCCAAGGCATTTCTAGTTCCTAGCCCACCTACCGCCAAGAGAATGAAGAAGTGGGCGGACACTAAACGGCGACCCGTACGTCACGTGATAGATCTGTATGATGACAACCGTAAACACGAAAGCTTAGTCGCGGAAGGGAAGGCCATTAAGGGGCGAAAACCCAACCGAGTCAGTCATAACAACAAAACTTGAGTGAAGACCGGGTTCCAGCCGTTGTGCTTATGCTTTTGGTGGGGGCTCATACTGAAAAGAGTTGGAAGCTTACTACGGGCTGCGAAGTAATGTAATGCTTTCGAAGACCCTCTTTCACACCGTCAGAAGAATTTACTTACTACCTACCCTTTTTAGCCTCTTTGACGAATGAATAAAAGCTTTTTCTTCGGAGGTGGTTAGAGTTTCTCTCCAATAGGGTAGGTCTTGGTGTCCCGTTATAGGTATAAAGATTGGTACGTACTAGGAGCCTGCTTTGACCTTTCGATCCATTAGAAGAACGAGCCTAATTTTCGAAATCGAGAGGTTCTGGTACCTGTTTCATATATTGCTAAAAGCAATGGAAGCAGCACTGACTCCAATAACTGGAGCGAAGGTTGCAGCGATAGAAAGAGAGATAGCGGCAGTGGCATAGAGAGTCACGGAAGTATAAACTACATCAGTTGTTGCAGCAATCTCAGATCCAGTTGCTAAGATAGCAAGCAGCATCTTTCTCACTCCCGCCCAGGGAGGAAGCTAGAACTTCCTATCCCCACGAAAAATTGCTTTATTATTCCCACCGGGGGCTGGCTTACTTATTCCCGGACTAGGGTGGGAGTCAAACCCCTTTTGCGGGTACTAGTGGATGAACGCAAACTAAAGAGAACTCCCGATCTTTTTGTATATGACTTGTCAGTACCTCCCGACATTGTCATGATTTTTATTAGCTATCCTTTTTCTTGGTGATAATGCTTTGCAAGTCCTTCTTCCAAATAATAGAGTCTCAATGCACCTTATGATTATCTTTTGTTCATCCACTCCTCATGAATCCTCTGTTACTCGAGAAGGAAGATCTCACGATTCTCTTAGCTTGTGATTCTTTATCCGTGAAAAACCTTAAATATGTTCATTCGAGTAAGCCCTCCTCCTCACTTTCTTTTGTACATTGGAAGCTATCACTGATGAAACTTTGTTGCATGGGAGTAAGCTTACTTTTATTTTGTTTGACACTACGCAGAAATTGCTCTACTATTACAATAACTTCCCTTTGTCAACTTTACGATAATATTTGTGTCAACCATGACCGCCTTCTTAATATATATGGTTTATTTAGTTTGACGAACACGACACGCGTTATAGAATTGCCTCTGACTGCGGTATCAAGGTAGCGGCCCGTATCGCCAGTTAATAATAAGAAAGATCCGACATCGAACCATGCATAAGACAGACATCACTAGCATTGAGACCTCGCTGATCGAGATTTCTTCTCGATCGCAACCTTTTTGTCTACACACCACCACAGAAAGTACCGACTCTCTCGCTATAATATATAATATAAGAAGACTCTCGCCTACCTACAGGTTATGATAGCAACCTCGCTCGTGAGATGAGGCGAGAGGCATCGCTACTGCACTTTCAAAATAGCACTATAAAATAAAGGAGAAAGCTACATTGCATGGTAAAAGTCTCTGATCAAGAGCATGCCATGGAGATGCGATCTAAGACTCAAGCCGGCAAGAAGGCGTTGATGGCCCCAATCAAGCAAGATGAATATCCTGGCTGAAGACGTAAGATTATGACTGCACGTGGCTTATCCATAACTAGAATCATGTAGATGACTAGGTTATGAACAGAAGAAGGAAGAAGGAGGATCTCTTCTTCAACATTCAAAGACTACGACCCAAGGCGTATGGACTTATCGTGACGGCCGAAGCAAGAAGGCTTCGACAGCGTCCCCACTGCCTCATGAATGAGTTTGAAAAGCAACCACCGCTGGATCGATTATTCCATCAAGCCAAAGTTGGAAGAATGTTTATAGTGACAATAATCGATCTCCGCCTCACCATCTTGCATTTCATCGAGGTTCTGCTTTCAAAGTCTGCTTCATCCTCAACAAATTGCTAATCTTGGACATAATTATACCTTGTATATATAGCAGTTGTTTTCAAAAATTTACTGAATCTCAAATACGTGTAGTACCTGCTCTATTATTGGGTACGTGACTATACCGATATCATGATGTTGTCTCTTTTCTTTGATAGGCACCTTGTTACATCAGGGACGTGGTCTTTACGTGAGCATCACTTATCTTACCAAGATTAAACAGAGCCCAGATTTAATTTGTTATGATTTTTCTCACCAATGGCGAAATGCAAGTGTTTATAAGAAGAAGTGTCTATAGAGGGGTGTGAAGAAGAAGGGATCACAAAGATGGTGTCTAGTCTAGATTCTTTTGGTCATCTAGATTCTCGTGGGTCATCTTCTGCTTTGGAATACATGACCGCTATATTGTAGTCTACTTGTTCATCTTCTTCGTGAGCTTGGATGGGCAGTGGTATAAGATTCGTGATCATGATCTCATCATTTCTTCGACTGAAGAGGTATAGAAATGCTAGCCTTCGTTCAACCGCTTCTAGCTGTAGAACTGTGGTACGGGAAGGAGGTGATGATTTGTAGTTGATTCTCGACTTGAGAATGTGCTCCGATCCAAAACAATCTGATTGTCGTGCAGTGATCTTGCTTGAATTATGTGATCGCTTAACGAAATGCAAAAATGGTATGGACGGTCTAGACGATGATTCAGCTGGTGTGAACGTATGTGCGGGCTCCAAACCTATGGTCCCTTTCTATTCGGATATAGGGTTTCATCCCTAACTATCGATACCACTTGTCATTAACCCCGCATCCTCAACTACGACTCCTAGCTCCCGAAAAGGACTGGTTTTGTCGAGCGAGACCCTTTCATTGAAGGGAACTGAAAGATATGATAGAAAGTAGGTTGTTCGCATCAATGGTGATAAGCTCAAACGACTTGGGAACTCCTGGTGTTTAACTTATAGTGCGTATGAACTGCTGCTTAAGGGCCCGGGTATCGAATGCTTGATCATGAGACCGATGTAACCTATTAAGGAATGTATGCCAAGTGGTTATGGCATGTTGGTTTCGTCTGCTCTAAGAGTGAAAGCTGGTAAGCATTCAACATGCCGGGTTCTCAAAAGT
>NC_052479.1:13355351-13390762 GCF_009730915.1 Dioscorea cayenensis subsp. rotundata
ACAAACTAAACTAGAAGATAAGATAATAGCAAACACTTGGGTTGCCTCCCAAGAAGCTCTTGTTTAACGTCACTAAGCTTGACGTACCTTTGTCTTACCCTCACGGGGGTTCATGAATGAAAGTTGCCCTCTTACCCATGGCTTGAAAGCATGATGTGCATAATCTAGTGAAAGTAGAGGGTGTATTATCGGGCTTAGGACCAACTAGCAATGGTTCATCCAACTCCTTCCATCCACGGACGTCTCTAACGGCCTTGGAGTGTTTCCGGTGGCGTCTCCTAGCCGTCTTCATTTTCTGGAGCACCTTTTTCAGAATCCCCGGGGTAGATGGTACTTCTACCATCGATCCAAGCATCATTACTTCTTCATAATCCTCCTCTTGGTTGAGCAAACCTTCATACGGATCCAGATTGAACATTTCCTGCATGTATTCATCAACAACCTCATCAGTAGTGTCTAGAAAGTATAAAGTATCATCGAAGTCAAAAGAAGGCCGCATGGCTTCAGCAAGGCGGTATGTGAGCTTGTCATCTCCAACTCTCAATGTGAGCTCTCCGCCGTCCATGTCAATCAATGCCTTGGAAGTCCGCAAGAATGGTCTCCCAAGTATCAAAGGTACATCTGCATCCTCATCGATGTCTAGCACTATATAGTCAACATGAAAAATGTACTTGTCCATCTTGACAAGCATGTCTTCAATGATGCCTCTCGGATGTCGCACTGTTCGGTCTGCTAGTTGCAAAGTCATCCGAGTAGGCCTAGGCTCGCCCAAGCCTAGCTTTTGAAAGAAAGTGTATGGCATGACGTTGATACTAGCCCCTGAGTTCGCCAATGCCATTTCCTCACCGAGATTGCCAACATTACACGGAATGATGAAGCTTCCCTGGTCTTTCTTCTTGTTCGGCATGTTCTTTTGCAATACCGCCGAGCATGAAGCATCTAAAATCACTGAAGAACTTTCCTCCAATTTCCTCTTGTTAGTCAACAAATCTTTCAAGAACTTCGCATACTTAGGCATTTGGGCCTATGCCTCAACAAAAGGAATATTGATGTGGAGTTGCATGAACAAACTCAGGAACTTCTTGTACTGTTCATCTCCTTTGTCATTTTTCAATCTAGAGGGATAAGGGATTCTTGGCTTGAAAGGTGGAAGTGCCACCGCTTTCTCTTTGCTTGTTCCCTCTTCCACCTCTATAACCTCGGGTGCGTGTTCTTTTGGCTTCTCACTCGGAAGCCTACTTTCAACCTCACGACCACTTCTCAAAGTGATCCCCTTCAGATGATCTCTAGGGTTGGTCTCCGTATTGCTTGGCAAGCTTCCATGTGGTCTTTCAGAAAGAGACTTCGCAATATGCCCCACCAGATTTTCAAGGTTATGCAAAGAGGCGGTGTAGCCTCGAGTGATTCAAACCTTGTATTTGTAGATTGCACAAATCTAGTCAAGTACTTCTCTAAGTCATTCATTCGGGTTTCCAAACCTGAGACTCTGTTTTCCACCTGAGGTGCTTGTTGTTGTTGTTGGAAACCTAGTGGCCCCATTGCCTTTTGCGGACCTTGATTACTCCATGAGAAATTGGGATGATTCTTTCAACCCAAATTGTAGGTATTGCTATATGGGTTTCCTTGAGGTCACATGCCATTACATACAAAATCAACATTCTCCACCGAAGAAACATCACCGATAGAGATCGGGCAATCAGAGGGAGCATGTCCTCCACCACACCCTGTGCAATTAGTCATGGCCGCCACTCTATTTGAAGTTAGAAGATCTAACTTCTTACTCAAATTTTCCACTTGTGCCGCCAATGAATTTACCGCATCTATTTCATAGAGACCGGCCACCTTTTTTTTCTCCCTAGCATTCCAGTGGTAGCTGTTTAGCCCCATTTCTTCAATTAACTGATGGGCCTCATCTGGGGCTTGCTACCTAAGGTACCTCCTGCTGCCGCATCCAAGAGTTGCTTTATACTCGGGTTCAAACCATTGTTAAAGGTCTGAACAATCATCCACTCCGGAAATCCGTGTTGTGTGCACTTTCTCAGGAGTTCCTTGAACCTTTCCCATGTGTCGAATAGAGACTTCAATTCCAACTGAACAAAGGATGAGATCTCATTCCTAAGCTCTGCAGATTTTTCGGGAGGGAAATAACAGGCAAGAAATCCTTCTACCATCTCCTCCCATGTGGTAATCGATGCTCTACGTAATATGTGTAGCCACTGCTTCGCTCTCTCCTTTAAGGAAAATGGGAAGGCTCTCAACTTGATGGCATTATCCATCACTCCGTTTATCATCGACGATATCACACACCCTCGAGAAAACTCTCTATATGATCTGCTTTGGATCCTCATCGGCCAAACCTTTAAACTGTAGCGGATTGCTGCAACATGTGGATGAATGTAGGCTTCAACTCAAACTTCTGAGCTGCAATCGGGGGACGCACAATGCTCGATTGTGTCCCCAATAGTGAAGGTCTAGCATAATCGGATAATGTCCGCTGTTACTCGTTATGTTCTGCCATGTTTTCAGATCCTTCCACTTCCAAATCAGCTAAATTAGACTATTCTTGCACAGGCTCTTTCCCTTATCTTCTAAGTGTACGTTTAAGCTCAAGATCTCCTTCAATCAATATTGAGGGATTCCCTCGGGTCATAACCTGGACCTGCACCCAAAAAAAGAAAAAAAGAAATCAGAACGATGATAGATTAAGAAGATATGAAATAGAATGTATGGTGAAATAGCCAAGAAAATAAAGTGTAAAGTATCTCTAAACGCCTACTCCCCGGCAATGGCACCAAAAACTTGACAAGGTCCCCTTGCGTATATCCCACAAGTGCACGGGTTTGTTGAAGTAATAATTCTGGATGAGCGGGTATTAAATCCACAGGGAGTAGGGAACAAAAACACTTAATCCGCTTCTTAGCTATGTGAAAGATCAATAGTGATAAGTGTGACAATGATTCAATTCTCAAAAGTAAAAGCAACAAGTAAGAGAGCACGAGTAAAGGAGAAGGTAAGGCAATCGATAAAGATAGAGTACTCGGATAATGCTCCGCCTAGGATAATTATTTCAAGTGCAAGAACCCTCTATTATACTTCCTAATCGATGCAATGGTGAGCCATGGAAATCCTTAAATACATAGTCCCAACCTAAGGTCAACTATGCATAACTCTATACATGTCCCGGAGGAGAGATTAGATAACCTCTCAACCTCGCACTCGAATAGAGTTGCAATGAGCTCTAGGGATTCCAAGTGATAAATCTCTTCCTAATTATAGACCTAACCTTTTGGTCAAGGTGGAACGCCCCAAACCACAATTAAGCCCTATACACTAAGATCACCTCAACACTTCACTCCATTGCACGTGCAACTAAGCCCCAGTGGAGGGTCATCCCTTAGACCATTCACTCTATTATGGCCGCAAAAAACTCGAGCAAAGGGGACGCTCCTGTACCTCTCATCTCACCCTCTCAACCCTCTCCAACCTAGCTTTATCTAACGCTCATGGTGTGTCACTCACTCACAAGGTTACCAACAAGAACTCTCAATCCAAGTGTCACTCTAGGGGAAATGTTCATACAATCAAGCATTCAAGGTTGGAACTCACAATAAACATGAATTAATTGAAAGCATAATAAAGAGATTCAATGAAACAAATACATCCTAGGGTTCACAAATACCCAAGTACCCACTAGGGGTTTAGCTCTCCATAGAGCTAACTACAATCAAAGAAATAGAATGTAAAAGCAATGAATCCATAGAGAAACCCCCTCGATGGTCGTGTCGATGGTCTTGTGGAAAGTCCTCTATTCGTCATCCAAGGATTCCCTTGTCCGGTATAGGATACGCCTCGACGGAAGCACCCCTACCAACCTTCTTCCTAAGGAATGACAATATCGGAGCCGTAGAACCTCTCCAAAACTTAGCCAACACCCCTCAAAACCCTAGCCGAAACCCTCTCTTAAGTTGGGGAAAAGATGGAGAAAAAAATACTAAAATCGGGGCTGAATCGGCATTAAATAGGGCTACAATCGGGCGACCACATGGGCCTGTGGATTTTTCACACGCCCATTTGGAATTTCCACACGCCCGTGTGGATTCTCTGAATTCCTGTTTTCTCAGCTGGCTGTGAACAGTGCTTCCCAAATCCATGCTTACATTGGCGTAATGCAAACGGGCACATGTTCACGTCGTGGATCACTTGCTTCTTTAATGACGGACAAATTGGTGGAGATCTTGTTCTATGTGCATAAGTCAGAATGCTTGAGTGTGACTGCCCTTGTGCCCCTCCAAATGTTTGTGCTAACTCAAATATGAGGAGGTTGGCACACACTCTAGCATCTCGCATCCGACCTATGTCTTCGCGTTTGAACCTTAGCAAGATTTCCTCCAAAATTGGTGCATTATGATCCACATTGGCTTCTTTCCTTCATGCCCATGTGGATCTCTGCAGAAGAGCTCTCTTCCCTCTCGAGAATACACATTGGCGTGTGAGTGCCCCTGTGAGCTGGTATTGGGAAGGTCCACGCACGTGTGGAATTTCCACACGGGCATGTGTTACACTTGGAGAATTATCTCAGTTGGACAGAGAAGCCACAGGGACATGCGTCTACCCTGTGGGTCTGGCACACAGGCGTGGGTAATTTCCGTACGCTCGTGTGGTTGCATTCAGAGGTTCAGAGTGTTATCCCGAGAGCACACAGGGGCGTACATCTACTCCTATGAAACCCTCCTATGGAGGCACACGGGCGTGGGTAATTTCCACACGCCCATGTGGATGTGTAGAACTTTAAGAGGTGTAGGTTTTCTTTAATATGTCTTCGCGTTTCTTCATGATAAGTGCTTGTGTGATATGAATGCGAAGCATTCTTTCCTTATGTTGAGCATTACTTTTCTCGGGTTTTTACACTAATATGTGTGTTTTTATGCTACTTTTATGTAGGTAGGGTTGTGAGGCTGAGTATGAAAGAAATATGACAATGTGGATCACAATGCGGCGATTTTGGAGGAAATCTTGCTAACGTTCAAACGCGAAGACATAGGTCGATGTGAGATGTTAGAATGTGTGCCAACCTCCTCGTATTCGAGTTGGCACATCCATTTGGAGGGGCACAGAGGCAGTTACACTCGAGCATTTTGACTTATGCACATAGAACAAGAGTTCCACCAACGTGTACACCATTGAAGAAGCAAGTGATCCACAACGTGAACCTGTGCCCGTTTGCGTTACAGCGATGAAAGTATGGAATTGGGAAGCTATTCGAGTCGAATCTCGTAGGGAGAGCACTCGCAGAGAACGTTGTAGTATGTACTGTAGCAGCACTGTTCACAGCCGACCGAGATACCAGAGAAACCAGAGAAACAGAGAATCCACACGGGCGTGTGGAAATTATCCACGACTGTGTGGAAATTCCGCACGGGCGCGTGGAGCATCCACACACATGGAGTCGCCCGATTTCAGCATTATTTAAAGCCGATTCAGCCCCGATTTTGGTATTCATTTCTCCATCTTTTCCCCAACTTGCGGGAGGGCTTCGGCGAGGGTTTCGAGGGTATTGGCTAGGTTTTTGGAGAGGTTCTACAGCTCCAACATCGCGTGTCTTTTGGAAAAAGGTTATTGGGAGAGCTTTCGTCGGCACCGATCTGGCGAGGTGTATCCTAGGCCGGACAAAGGATCCCTTGCGACGAGTAGAGGACTCTACACAAGACCATCGACACGACTATCGAGGGGTTTCTTTATGAATTCATTGCTTTTACATTCTATTTCTTTGATTGTACTTAGTTTCATGGAGAGCTAAACCCCTAGTGGGTACTCGGGTACTGTGAACCCTATGATGTATTTGTTTCTTTGAATCTCTTTATTATGCTTTCAATAAATTGATGTTTATTGTGAGTTCCAACCTTGAATGCTTGATTGTATGAACATTTCCCCTAGAGTGACACTAGGGTTGAGAGTTCTTGTTGGTAACCTTGTGAGTGAGTGACACACCATGAGCGTTAGACAAAGCTAGGTTGGAGAGGGTTGAGAGGGTGAGTCGAGAGGTACAGGAGAGTCCCCTTTCCCCTCCAGCGTGATTGATTCTACCTCCGTTCCTCGAGTTCTTTGTGGCCATAATAGAGTGAATGGTCTGAGAGATGAACTTCTGCTGGGGCTTAGTTGCGCGTGCAACAGAGTGAAGCGTTGAGGTGATCTTAGTATCTAGGGCTCAATTGTGGTTAGGGACCTTCCAGCTGGACCAAAGGCTTAGGTCTATTATAAGGAAGAGTTTTATCACTTGGAATCCCTAGAGCTCATTGCAACTCTATGCGAGTGTTAGGTGTTGAGATTGTTCGATTTCTCCTCTGGGACATGTATAGAGTTAGGCATAGTTGACCTTAGATTTGGGACTATGTAATTAATGATTTCCATGACTCACCATTGCATTGATTAGGAAGCATAATAGAGGGTTCTTGCACTTGAAACAATTATCCTAGGTGGAGCATTATCCGGGTACCCCATATTTATCGATTGCCTTACCCGCTTCTTTACTTTTGCTCTCTTTCATGTTGCTTTTATTGTTGAGAATTAAATCATTATCACACTCCTTATCATTGATTTTTCACATAGCTAAGAATCAAATTAAGTGTTTTTACTCCCTACTCCCTGTGGATTCGACCACGCTCACCCGGGATTATTACTTCGACAAACCCATGCACTTGTAGGATATACGCAAGGGGATCTTGTCACTTCATCTCCTCACTCCTAAACTTTTAGAGAATACACTCTTTCATTCCCCTGATCTTTCACCGTCGACTTAGCAAAGTTTTACGTGAGTTTTCTAGATGATTTTCAGAATTTTCATCACCTTCTCATCGGTAAATTTTCTCTCTATTGTTTCTTCCCCATACTTGATTTTAATTAGTCAAAATGGTGAATGATGCTTCATTTCTGTGAATAGATGGACCATGCATGCTTAGATTGAGTTTAGAAATGGAGTTGTGGTTTATTTTTGGAATTTTGGCATGCGGCCGTACGGTTTTCACACCTCGTGAATCCTCACAGGCGTGTGAAATTTCCACACGACCGTGTGGATTCTAGTAGTATTGAGCTATGAGCTTCTTTGATCGATTCTTATTTAATTTTTGCAGATATGGCACCCAGTCGAAGAAGCAAGCTGAGAAGCGGCATCGTGAGCCATCTCCTGAGCTAGAGGATATGGGATTTGCTATTCCTGAGCACTAGGTCCGATTTGTGAGGCTATCAAAGCTTAGGTTTGGACAGTCGGGGTTTTTTGATTTTAGTGTGATGAGAGAGGTGCAGCAAGGTGATGAACTAGCCACTAAGGTTAAGGAGTTGTTGGTCGTGGGAAGCTTGAGGAGGTTATTATCGATTCGAGAGCCAGCCATCCATGCATTGACACTCGAGGTTCTAGCATCTTTTCAGTTAGACCAGTCATACTCCAGATTCGATAGTGTTGACACCGTGCAGTTTTGAGCATTTGGAAGTTATTACAGTATGAGTGTTACACAGTTTTCTTTCAGCATGGGATGGTATGACAAAGCTTTTATTAACATGGAGGAGTACGGGCCCTTACCGACAGATTATCTTGGCAGCTTGACTGATCAGAGACCGTACGGGATATTATGTTGATAGGGTCAGTACGAGCCAGGAGTGTCTAAGGCCACGTGCTTGTCCTAGCTGAGCTATAGATACATATATGCAGTGCTAAGTAGATCAGTGAGCGGCCGTGGTGAGAGCACAGGTGTTTTGAGCCGACAGGATTTACTTTACTTATTTTCGATGGTCTAGCATGAGCTAATTCATTTGGGGCATATCATGGCTGATTATCTTCATTAGCAAAACCAGTATGCCAGAGTCAGTGTTCTGTTCTCAGGCCCCTACATCACCAGACTCATCAAGGGGATGGGGTTATTAGATGCTATCATGGGGGCCGAGAAGGCCATTGTACCGACTCCACTTGGCATAGCCTCTATGAGATTGATGGGGATGATCTAGAGATGTGTCCAAGGATTGTATATGATGATCATGCCCCATTCTGAGACAGCCGAGGTGGAGGGCGGCACTACAGCCAGTACTAGAGCCACAGATAGAGCAAGCGCAGGCAGAGCAAGAACAGGTAGAGGCTTCCCTACAATTTAGGAGCCCCCACCAATTCATATATTTTCTCCACCTCGAGCCCATAATCGATTTGAGAGGCTCGAGAGTATTGTAGGGGTGCTACAGGCAGACTTAGCTGACGTTCGCGCTACACATGCCGCGAACCACACAGAGGTGATGGCACGTTTTGATATTTTACAGCAGCTACTTGAGCGCGATTCGTCCTCTCCTTTCATTATGAGACCGAGGACCCTTCCGGCTTCACCAGCATCACCATCACCAGATCCACTTGCACCATTTGATTTATCTCCAATAGCAGCAGCGACAAAGCCAACACCAGATGACACCGACACTTGATGCTTCCTTTTTTTATTTCTTTTATGCTTTTCGTATTTTATTTTAGTATTGCTATTTTGGACTTGTACACTCAGAAAAGTTTCTCTTTCTGAGTTTATCTTTTATTTTTGTTTATGTGTCGAGTTGTATTTCATCGCTTTACTTTTATATACTCAAGTTTATTTTGTTCTTCTTGAGCTTCACTGAATCCCCTTGTATATGTGTGTAGATGGTTTTGTCAGTATGGGAATTAAGAACTAGTCATGGACACAGCCAAGGCGGTTCACCTTAGTTACAATGATTATATTTTTGAGTTTAGGAGAATTTTTAACATTGAATGTTTTCAAGCTCCTATTTTTACATGAATTTCTAGGAATTTTTGCCCGATTGACACTTGTTGCACATCTCGCTCATTAACCTCTTTTGGAAACTCAAGTTCGATGTTTAAGAGACTAATTAGTTCTGTTTCTTGTTTTGTTATTAAAAAATTTGGAAAAAGAGAAATAGTTTATACTTGTTTGGTTGCGCATTGGCGGTGGAAAGAGCTACCGCCTATAAAGTATGAAGCTACTCTCATAAGTCAGATATTAGTTATGCCCTAATAAGAGAAAGAGCTATCTCATGGGATAGGTGAAAGCTACTACTCCGATTGTAAAAGCTACCACCTCGAAAGTGTGAAAGCTACCTTAGTGGCCGCTTTGAAAAGGACTACCTTAGAGGATGTGTAAAATTACTACCATTCCTTCATTTTGTTGTGTTTTGTAGACGAATAAGTCCCTTATTACTTAGAACTTTGAAGAATATACTTTGGGTTGAATTGTGTGAGTTTACACACACTTACACGATTTCTGGTTTCTTATTCTTTTTTATCAGAGTTTTCAGCTAGAGCACTGATTTTTTCATATTTAGTGTTAAAATCTCCCTTACTTATAGAATGCCCTTCTTGCATACTTTTGGTCAACCTAAGGCTAAGCACTTTCAATATTTCCTTCTTCTGTGCTTCAATAATTTATTTTTGCTTGAGGACAACCAAAAGCATAAGGGGGGGAGAGTTTGATAAGTGCTTGTGTATTAGTAATATGAAGTGTTCTTTTCTTGCGTTAAGCATTACTTTTATCTGGTTTTAGCACTAATACATGTGTATTTGTGTACTTTGGTGCATGTATTGTTATGGAGCCAAATATGAAAGAAAGAGGCCAATGTAAATCGTGAATGCATTATTTGACAAAATCTTGGAAGGAACAAATGTGAAGACACAAATTGGGTTCAAAGATATGTGAATGTGTGCCAATCTTCGTGTATTCAAGCAATCACTTGGTTTGGAGGGGCACAAAGGCAGTCACATTTGTGTATTCTAACTCGTGCGATGATAGCAAGATCTTCACCAATGAGTCTGTTTATTAAAGAAGCGACGCGATCTACGGTATAAACATGTGCCTGTTTATGTTGCCTTGATGAAAAATGTGTAGTCAGGAGCATTTTGGCGGGGAGTGCTGTAGCATGTTTTGTAGCAAAATACTGTAGCTTTTCATTGTGGCAGTTACTATTCATAGCTCGCAGAAAATCAGAATTCCAGAGAATTCACATGTTCGTGTGGAATTTCCACAAGGGCGTGTGGAAATTCCATAGGGGCATGTGGAACATCCACAGGGCTGTGTGGATTCCCGATTCCAGCCTATGTAAAGCAGCGGACAGCCCTGATTTCAGGATCTTTTTTCCTATCTTTTCTCAAAGTTTTGAGAGGCTTGCGGCTAGGGTTTAGAGAGGTATTGGCAAGGCTTTTGGAGTGATAAGTGCTTGTGTGATAAGAATATGAAGTATTCTTTCCTTATGATGAGCATTACTTTTATCGACTTTAGCGCTAATATGTGTGCATTTATGTTACTTTCATGCATAAAGGGTTGTGAAGCCAATGTAGATTGTGAACACACTATTTGGAGGGAATTTTGAGAAGGTTCAAACGCGTAGACATAAGTCGGATTCAAGATGCAACAATGTGTACCAACCTCCTTGTATTCAAGTTAGCACGATGGTTTTTAGGGGCAGAAGGGCAGTCACATTCGAGTATCCCGGCTTGTGCATTTATAGCAATATATTCACCAATAAAGCCATTATTGAAGAAGCAAAGCAATCTACGACATAAACGTGTGCCTGTTTATGTTACCTCAATGAAAGCATGGATTTAGTAATGTTTCGGGACGGACTGTAGCAAAACACTGCAGCAATTCACTACAGCAGGTACTGTTCACAATCGGCCGAAAAAGTGTAGCTCAGAGAATCCACATGGGTGTGTGGAAATTATCCACACCTTACAACGCCCTTTCTATATGTCCACAAGTGCATGTGTTTGTTGAAGTAATAAATCCCAGATGAGTGGGTATCGTATCCATAGGGAGTAGGGAATAAAAACACTTAAATTGTTTCTTAACTAAGCAAAAAGTGAATAATAGTTGTGTGACATGATGTAATGTAACAAAAGTAAAAGAGACAAGAAAAAGACCACAAGTAAAGGGGACGTAAGGCAATCGATATAAATGGGGTACTCGGATATTGTTCCGCCAAGGACAATCGTTTCAAGTGCAAAACCCTCTTTTATGCTTTCTAACTAATGCATTAATGAGTCATGAAGATCCTTCAATACATGGTCCCAAATCTAAGGTCAACTATGCCTAACTCTGTACATATCCCGGAGGAGAAATTGAACAATTTCTTAACCTCGCACTTGTATAGAATCGCAATGAGTTCTAGGGATTCCAAGTGATAAATCCTCTTCCCAGATGTAGACCTAACACTTTGGTCAAGGTGGAAGGTCCCTAGTCACAATTATGCCTTAGGTTCTAAAATCACTTCAACACTTCACTCCATTACCTCTGCAACTAAGCCCCAGTAGAAGGTCATCCCTTAGCCCATTCACTCTACTATAACTGCAAATAACTCGTGGAAATGGAGGTAGTATAAATCACACCGGACAGGAAATGGGAAGCTCCGCTACCTCTCGACTCACCCTCTCAACCCTCTCCAAACTAGCTTTGTCTAATTCTCGTGGTGTGTCACTTACTCACAAGGGTTACCAAGGTGAACTCTCAACCATAGTGTCACTCTATGGGAGCATTCAATCAATCAAGCATTCAAGATTGCAACTCAAATAAAACATCAATTAATGAAAGCATAATACCAAGGTTTAATGAAACAAATACATCCTAGGGTTCACAAATCCAAGTACCCACTAGGGGGTTTAGCTCTCAATGGAGCTAGTTACAATCAATGAAATCGAATGCAAAACAAGTAATCCATAGAAAACCCCCTCGATAGTCAGGAAGATGGTATTGTGGAGAAGCCTCTACTCTTCCAAAGGTCCCTTTGTCCGGCCTAGGATACACCTCACCGGATCAGTGCAGACGAAGGCTTTCCCACTAACCTTCTTCCAAACAGAGCACGATATCAGAGCCGTAGAACCTCTCATAATCCCTAGCCAATACCTCTCAAAACCCTAGCTGCAGCCCTCTATCAAGTTTGGGAAAAGATGGAGAAACAAATACTGAAATCGGGGCTAAAATCGGCCTTAAATAGGGCTAGAATCGGGAATCCATAGGCCACTATGGATTCACCACATGGGCCTGTGGAATTAACATACAGGCATGTGGAATTTACACACGACCATATGGATTCTTTGGAAATTGCTTTTCTCTGCCAGTTGTGAGCAGTACTAGCTACAGTGAATTGCTACATCGAATTGCTGCATTACCCTCCTACAGTGCTGGGCTGAAATACTCCCGAATCCATATTCTCATTGAGGTTACATAAACAGGCACACTTCTAGGTTGTAGATCGCTTTGCTTCTTCGATAAATGGCTACATTGGTGGAGATTTTACTATACATGCACAAGTCAGAATACTTGAATGTGACTGCCTTTGTGACCCTCCAAATCATTGTGCTGACTTGAATACGAGAAGGTTGGCTGACATGACCGAATATGCGTGTAAACCGCAAGTGCACGGGTGTCGAAGTAATAATACCCCGGTGAGAGGGTAGTCGAATCCACAGGGAATAGTATTGAGAACCACCAATATTGCTATTTAACTAGAATGAAAATATGTTGAAAGTGATGTGAAAACAAACTCAATGCAAATGAAAATAAGAAAAGATAAAGGAGGCGCAAGTAAAAGATAGGGGAGGCAATCGATGATAAATGGGGTACCTTTGATATTGTTCCGCCAAGGACAATAGTTTCAAGTGCAAAAATCCCTCAGTATCATGCTTTCTAACTAATGCATTAATGAGTCGTGGAGATCCTTTAATACATGGTCCCAAATCTAAGGTCAACCATGCCTAACTCTATACATGTCCTAGAGGAGAAATTGAATAACCACTCAAGCTCACACTCGTATAAAATTGCAATGAGTTCTAAGAATTACAACTGATAAACTCTATTCCTATGTATAGACCTAACCCTTTGGTCCAGGTGGAAGGTCCCTAACCACAATTAAGCCCTAGGTGCTCAAAATCCCTTCAATGCTTCACTCCGTTACACTCGCAACTATGCCTTAGCAGAAGGTCATCCCTTAGCCCATTCACTCTACTATGGCCGCAAAGAACTCTTGGAACATAGAGGTAGGATAGATCATACCGGAGGGGAAAGGGGACGCTCAGCTACATCCCTTAGCCCATTCACTCACAAGAGTTACCAACAAGAACTCTCAACCCTAGTGATACTCTAAGGGAGTATTCAAACAATCAAGCCTACAAGATTAGAACTCATAATAAACATCAATTAATTGAAAGCATAATAAAGAGATTCAATGAAACAAATACATCCTAGGGTTTACAAATACCCAAATACCCACTAGGGGTTTAGCTCTCCATGGAGCAAAATACAATATATAATGAAATCAAAAGTATAGAGATGCAATCGATGAATGAAAACCCCCTTGTGTTCGTGTCGAAGATCTTGTGGATCAGCCGCATATACTTCAAATGTCCCCTCGTGAAACCTAGGACATACTTCGCCGGATCATGCCGATGAAAGCTCCCCCAATAGCTCTATTCTGAAAGAAACGCGGTGTTGAAGGCTGTCAAACCTTTCCAAAGCCTTGCCAAGCCTCTCCAAACACTGGCCACTGGCAGCTCCAAAGAATGGGAAAGGTGGACTAAAAGATAAGGACAAAGATGGAGAAATTGGGGCTGAATCACGACTTTTTAAAGGACTAGAATCGGGCATCCACACGCAGGCGTGTGGATGTTCCACACATCCTCAGTGGAAATTTTCCACACGGGCATGTGGAATTTCCACCTCGCCACTGATGAATTCTCTGAATCTGGATTTTGCGCACAGTTTATGTACTGAACATGATGTGCTGTTTAAAAAAATAGTGCGTACATGATCTACTTTTGGCTTCTTTTCTTAAAAAATAGCTTCACAACCCTACATGCGCACAAGAACATAAATACACATGTATTAGCACTTAAACATGATAAAAGTAATGCTAATTGTAAGGAAAGAACACTTCACATTCTTATCACACAAGTACTTATCAAACTCCCCCACACTTAAGCTTTTGCTTGTCCTCAAGCAAAAATGAAAACATTAAAGCATAGACGAAGGAAATATTGGAAGTTCTTGGCCTTAGGTTCACCAAACCATACAAAGAGAGCATTCTACAAATAAGGGAAATTCAAACACTCAATACAAAAAATCAATGCTCTAGCTAAAAACCTGAATCAAAAAGGACAACAAACCCGAAATCATGTAAGTGAGTGAACTCACTCAAGTCAACCCAAGGTATACTCCTTAAAGTTCTAAGTATAAGGGACTTATTTATCTACAAAAAGTAACAAAAATTTCAAAGATGGTAGTAGCTTCACACATCCTCTAAGGTAGCCCTTTCCAAAGTGGCCGCTAAGGTGGCTTTCACACTTTCGAGATGGTAGCTCTTTCTACCATAGTGGTAGCTTTCACTCATCCTATGAGATAGCTCTTTCTCTCATTAGGGCATAACTAGTATCTGACTTATGAGAGTAGCTTCATACTGCATAGATGGTAGCTCTTTCCACCCAACAAGCACAACTAAGCAATAAAACTATATTTTTTTTTTCTTTTCATTTTCCATTTTTTTTAGAATTAACAAAAGAAGCATCTATAACTAGTCCCTTTTACATCAAACTTGAGTTTCCAAAAGAGTTTAAAGAGTGAATAGTGCAACAAATGTCAATCAGGCAAAAATTCCTTGAAATTGAAGCAAAAACTAGAGCATGAGAACATTCAATGTTAAAATTCTCCTAAACTAAAGAATACAATCATTGCAACTAAGGTAAACCGCCATTGGATACGTGAGCACATATGTCAAACAAAATTTAAGTAAAGGACATGTGCAATGTGAACTCCCCCCCACACTTAAAATGTATATTGCCCTCAATGTACACATGCAAGAACAATAAAAGTATAACAATTTAAAACACTTGTGGGAGTGGATAATTGAAACAATACTCCCCTGACTCCTAGTGGTGCATTTGATGGAGCTAAATCCTTGGGAGTTAAATTCCAACGGGTCATGAAGCACACATGGCCAAGTGTAAAACATATTGACCAAGTCTATGACTAACCCTCAATTTCCATACTGACAAGACCATATCCACGCATACACAAGGGGGTTCAGTGAGGCTCAATAAACAAAAAAACAAACTCCTATATATATATAAAAAATGGAGCAATTAAATACAACTCGAGACAAAACTAAAAGATAAACTCAGAAGGAGGTTCCTTTCTGAGAATACAAGTCCAAAATAAAATGTGAAAAATAAGAACAGAGAAAGTAAAGACGCCTCAAGTGTAGGTGTCAATTGCTAGTGCATCTGTTGCCGCTGCTGGTGAAGATGATGCTGGTGCTGGAAAATAAATGAAAATTGGGTGAAGAAAAGAGAACGAAAAGCTTACCGACGAAATGAGAATGAGAGACTAGAAAACGGTCAGAAAACTCAAGTAACAACCGTTTAAAATGACGGTGAGAGGTTAGGAGAGTGCAAGGGTGTTCTTTGAGTGATTAGGAGTGTAAAGATGAAGAAAACCGAAAAGATTGTAAAGAAAACCAGCGGCTCTTGAGTTTTTGTGCATCCACACCGACGTGTGGAAATTACCCACGCCCGTGTGACTCCCCAGGAGAGACCCGCAGGGGCAGACACACGCCCCTGTGGCTTCTCTGTCTAATCAAGAAAATTCTCTAAGTGTTTCACATGCCCGTGTGACAATTCCACATGGGCGTGGATCATTACTAGGCAAATCACAGGGACAGGCACACGTCCCTGTGTCTTCTCATGATGGAGGAGAAATTCTTTGCAGAGAAACACACGGCCATGCGGAAATTATGCGCAGGCGTGGATCATCACAAGGTCGCTCACAGGGGTAAGTCCACAGCCTTGTGCCGTCTCTGGATGAGCTCTAAACGAAAACGCACGGCCGTGCAAAATTTCCACACGGGTGTGTGTTTTCTCTGGACACTTAGAAACCTTTGTAGGCTCTGCTGAAAATTCCTGAACACAAATATACACTCAGAGCCTGCCTAACAATACAATTTTAACCAGAGAAAACACGAAAAACATGCTCAAACGACCAAGATTCTTTGCCACACATGATTAGGCACATGATAACACCACAATGTCTAGAAGAAAATCACTGGAAAAGCATCTAAGAATCAAGATATCAAGACTCAAGGCCTTATTCATGGGAATACTAACGAAAAACTAGACAAACATTAAAAACATGGGTTGTCTCCCAGGAAGCGCTTGTTTTACGTCACTTAGCTTGATGTACCTCTTCCTTACCTTATAGAGGCTTGAAAAGAGTGTATTCCTCCCAACTAGACATTGCATAGCTACTTCCTTTAAACCGAAAATCTACTTGACGGGGTGGAATATTTGTTGGAGAGTGCAACCATCTTACCTTTGGCCTCCAAGGAAACAATTTGGGTTGGGAATTATCCAAGCTTAGCACAGGTGGGTCATTGGATGGTTTCAATCTCCTACCCACATCTTCTCCCAAACCCAAAATCTCTTTCTTGCGATTTATAAGTTGATCAATCCCAAAGAAAGGTGCTTGTTCAATTACCTTAGGATTCACTTCTTCTTGTGTATTTTCAGCTTGAAAGGAACATGACACTAGTAAAACCCCTTGAAAGTTTTCTCGCTCACAAGCACAATCTTCATTCACACAATCCAAAATCTCAAAATGGTATTTCACTTCTTTCTTCCATTATCTGCACCAATGTACTCAATTTGCCCAACTTCTTCATTGTCGTTCACTACCACATCATTTCTGTAAGGAACTTCAATTGCTTGTTCAAATACTTGTTGTTCCTTGGAGAGTGTGTCAAGTATCCCTCCTAATTGATGCTCAAGGTTTTTATAGGATACTTCAAGATATCTTAGTGTGGTCTCCATATTTTGGACGCAAACATCGGATGCTTCAATAAAGTTAGCTAATACTCTTTGCAACTGAAGTGCATCATCTCCGAGTATCTCACCCTTTTGACATTCCTCTTGAGGTGCTTCCCAATATTGTCCATCACTATTGCACAAGAAGTTTGGGTAGCCCTTTTCAATTGGATGATATGTGTTGCAACAAGGAATGCCCTGTTGTTGTGAAGCAATAATTCTATCAACTTTTCCACTCAGAGCTTCAACTGAAGAATGCAGAGCAATGAGCGGATCAATCATCATTTAAACTCCTTGCTAGAAAAACTAAGACATGACAAAAGAAAATAAATGAGAATGATGGCAGAATAAGAAAGTGTGAAATAGAATGAATAATAAATAGTTAAAATAGCAAAGTGCATAGTGTTTGTAAACGTCTATTCCCCGGCAACGACGCCAAAAACTTGACATGACTGAATATGCGTGTAAACCGCAAGTGCATGGGTGTCAAAGTAATAATACCCCGGTGAGAGGGTAGTCGAATCCAAAGGGAATAGTGCTTAGAACCCCCAAGATGGCTATTTAACTAGAATGAAAATATGTTTAAAGTGATGTGAAAACAAACTCAATGCAAATGAAAATAAGAAAAAACAAAGGAGGCGCAAGTAAAACATAGAGTAGACAGTCGGCGATAGATGGGGTACCCCGATATTGTTCCTAATAGGACAATCTTTTCAAGTGCAAAACCCCCCTATTATGCTTTCTAACTAATGCATTAATGAATCATGGAGATCCTTTAACACATGGTCCTAAATCTAAGGTCAACCATACCTAACTCTATACATGTCCCGGAGGAGAAATTGAATAATCTCTCAACCTCGAATTCGAATAGAATTGCAATGAGTTCTAGAGATTCCAAGTGATATACCCTATTCCTATGTATAGACCTAACCCTTTGGTCCAGGTGGAAGGTCCCTAAGCTCAATTAAGCCCTAGGTGCTAAAATCACTTCAACGCTTCACTCCGTTGCACTCTTAACTAAGCCCAACGGAAGGTCATCCCTTAGCCCATTCACTCTACTATGGCCGCAAAAAATTCATGGGACATAGAGGTAGGATAGATCACACCGGAGTGGTAGTGGACACTCCGCTACCTCTCGACTCACCCTCTCAACCCTCTCCAATCTAGCTTTGTCTAACTCTCGTGGTGTGTTACTCACTCTCAAGAGTTACCAACAAGAACTCTCAACCCTAGTGTCACTCTAGGGGAGTATTCAAACAATCAAGCCTACAAGATTGGAACTCACAATAAACATTAATTAATTGAAAGCATAATAAAAAGATTCAATGAAACGAATACATCCTAGGGTTCACAAATACCCAAGTACCCACCAAGGGTTTAGCTCTCCATGGAGCAAAATACAATAGATAATGAAATCTTAAGTAAAGAGATGCAATCCATTAATGAAAACCCCTTGTGCTCGTGTCGAAGGTCTTATGGATTGGCCGCGTCTTCTTCAAAGGTCCCCTCGTCAAACCTAGGGCACACCTCGCTGAATCGATGCTAACGAAAGTTGCCCCAATAGCTCTCTTCCGAAGGAAACACGGCGTCGAAGGCCGTTAAATGTCTCCAAAGCCTTGCCAAAGCCTCTCCAAACCCTAATCGCTGACACCTCCAAAGATGGGGAAAGGTGGAAGAAAAGATAGGGGAAAAGATGGAGAAATTGAGGCTGAATCCACACGGGCATGTGGAATTTCCGTACGCCCCTGTTGAATTCCCACACAGGCATGTGGAATTTCCGCACGCTCGTGTGAATTCTCTGGAATTCTGATTTTTGGCCTGCTGTGAATTCCCACACTTGCCCTTCCAACTCATTACAATGGCTTGAATACATGGAGGTTGGCACGCATTCACGTATCTTAGAGCCCCACTTTTGGCTTCTTTTCTTAAAACATAGCTTCACAACCCAACATGCACAAAAGAACACAAATACGTATGTATTAGCGCTTAAACTTGATAGAAGTAATGCTAATTGATAAGTGCTTGTTTGATATTAATACGAAGCATTCTTTCCTTATGTTGAGCATTACTCTTCTCGGGTTTTTACACTAATATGTGTGTTTTTACGTTACTTTCATGCAGGTAGGGTTGTGAGGCCAATTATGAAGGAAAGAAGCCAATGTGGATCATAATGCACTGATTTTTGGGTAAATATTCCTAAAGTTCAAACGCGAAGACATAGATCGGGTGTGAGATGCTAGAGTGTGTGCCAACCTCCTCGTATTTGAGTTGGCACATCCATTTGGAGGGGCACAAGGGCAGTCACACTCGAGCATTCCGACTTATGCACATAGAACAAGAGCTCCACCAACTTGTCTACCATTGAAGAAGCAAGTGATCCACGACGTGAATGTGTGCCCATTTGCGTTACCCCAATGAAAGCATGGATTCGGGAAGCTATTCAGGCCGGATAATGTAGCAAAATACTATAGCAGTACTGTTCACAGCCGACCGAGAAAACAGTAATTTAGAGAACCCACACGGGCGTGTGGAAATTATCCATGCCTGTGTGGAAATTCCACATGGGCGTGTGAAAGATCCACAGGCCCATGTGGTCGCCCGATTCCGGCCCTATTTAAAGCCGATTCAGCCCCGATTTCAGCATTCTTTTCTCCATCCTTTTCCTAACCTGAGAGAGGGTTTCGGCTAGGGTTTTGAGAGGTATTGGCCAAGGTTTTGGAGAGGTTCTATTGCTCCAACATCGTCATTCCTTTGGAAGAAGGTTGGTAGGGGAGCTTCCGTCGAGGCGTATCCTATACCGGACGAGGTAATACTTGGATGACGAGTAGAGAACTTTCCATAAGACCATCGACACGACTATCGAGGGGGTTTCTCTATGGATTCATTGCTTTTATATTCTATTTCTTTGATTATACTTAGCTCCATGGAGAGCTAAACCCCTAGTTGGTACTTGGGTATTTGTGAACCGTAGGATCTATTTGTTTGTTTGAATCTCTTTATTATGCTTTCAATTAATTGATGTTTGTTGTGAGTTCTAACCTTGAATGCTTGATTGTATGAACATTTCCACTAGAGTGACACTAGTGTTGAGAGTTCTTTTTTGTAACTGACAAGATCCCCTTGCGTATATCCCGCAAGTGCATGGATTTATCGAAGTAATAATCCCGGGTGAGCGGGTATCGAATCCACAGGGAGTAGGGAGTAAAGACACTTAATTTGATTCTTAGCTATGTGGAATATCAACAATGATAAGTGTGAAAATGATTCAATTCTCAACAATTAAAAGCAACAAGTAAGAGAGCGAAAGTAAGGAGGAGGTAAGGCAATCGATAAAGATCAGGTACTCGGATGAAACTTCACCTAGGATAATCGCTTCAAGTGCAAGAACTCTCTATTATGCTTCCTAATCAATGCAATGGTGAGTCATGGAAATCCTTACATACATAGTCCCAAATCTAAGGTCAATGATCGACACGAAGTGTGTACACCCGCAAGCGCACGCGGTCGTCAAGTAATAAACCACTCGCACACGTGGGAATGGGTCGTATTCCCAAGGGGCCTGATGAGCTACCCTACTCACTTCTTACCTGTTGTTTAGCTCACCGATTCCAAGATAAGAGAAAAGAAGAAAAGAAAGCGAAACAAAAAACGAAATGAAATCTTAAGAAGTACGAAACAAGTAAAATACGGGAGATGCCCAAGGTTGGAAAATGGTCACGGATGCGGATTCCCAAGGGGGTTACTATAGTGAGTAGGAAATTAAGTAATAAAGCACGTGGCTAGTTGGACCGAGAAAACCAAGACCTAGGTCAACCCGATGGTCACGACAATTGACCATTAACCCGGTGCAAGTGTTGAGCGCGGAATCTCTTCCGCCCAACTTCCCACACAGTTGCAAGGAGAATGTAAGTTTTCACAAGTTAGGGTGGAAACACAAGTAGTTTTCAACCCTAGGATTGGAGGGGTATAAATACCCGATGGTCACGGCATATTTATACAATGAACCCTTCCTAGTTTGGTGGAGTCTAGCACTAAGGCAATGGTAAGTGCTACCAAGAATTTGATACATCACTCAATCAAATGTACCAAAACAAGCAAGAACACCAAACAAGGATCACAACAAGCCAAACATGCATAAACTACTCAAACAATCCAAAACATCACAAGTTCGCCACCCTAGGTTCACCTACATCCGGTGACCTAGGGGTTTAGTTGTTCATCTTCAACAAGAAAACCAAATAATCCATACAAACAACTAAAGTAAACATGAGGAACACTCCCTCAAATGATGAAGGTCGAATGACGCAAGAATCCCCGGAGAAAGCCTTTTCGAAAGATGCCACTCGAAAGGGTGGCTTCCCGTTGTCTTCAACCTCCAAGCAATGATGCCCTAGAAGTAGATCCTCCTCGTTCTTGCTCTCCCCACCAAGAAAATGCTCGGATTTCCTCCCTTTGTGCCCTCTTAAAGCTTGGGTTCAATTGATGTGGAAGTGTTCTCCAAACCCTAGCTGGCCTTGTCCCCCAAAGAAGAAGAAAAATCAAGAAGAAGATGCCCAAAAATGCCCTTCAAGACCTTATAAGTGCCCAGATCCCGACCGGTAAACGGGTCAATATACCGGCCGTATACCGACCCCTCGGGAATTTCAGTTTTTGCCGAGAAGCCCGCGATGAGCTACATTGACTGCTACAGCGAAACTGCTACAGTAACACCGCTGCAATGCTGTGCTACAGTAATCCCGGCCCCCCCGGAAACGCCGTTTTGATGTCGACTTCATCCCCAATCGCGTCGCTGAGGTACAAAGGCTTCAAAAGGCCTTGAAATGCAGAAATACTACAATTTAGACCAAAAAGGCATCGATTCAACAAATAAATATAAAGAATAATACATAACAAATACATGCAAAATACATACTTTTAGACGTTTATCAAACATCCCCACACCTAAGCGTTTGCTTATCCCCAAGCAAACAAACATGAAGAACTAAGGGGAAATAAGATAAACGGCTAAAAATACGACCTCAAGCTCAAAAGTAAAGAACTCCACAAGCACGAATGGACAGAAATCAAGGAGTGAGCTGGTCAATGAATAGTGAAGTGATATTAGCTTTGTCTCATCTAGAATGCCCCAATGAGTGTGTGCAACCTCCCACCTTGACCTCCACACCCTGGATTATCCCAGGATGTCCTTTCACCACACACATAATCAAGATGACATTAAAGTGCCAAAGACTTCTTCAATACTCAGGTAAAAGTCCTCTGGTTCCTCAACACGATTTTAACCCTTAAGTGATTGTGAAACAGGTTCCAAGAGATCACAAGAGATGCTTTATTTTCTTCCCACACATTTATACACACTTTCTCTTTTTCTTGGGTCCGCCTAACATAGACTACACAGAAAATAATCTTTCAGATGGATGCACATGCTGGTTAGGCACAAGAGTCACCCACTTACTCAATTACAGTGTACATAGACGCATTCATGCTTATAAACTTATAAAGCAGAGGAATACTGACATAAACCCCTTTTTTTTTTAACCTCTCATGATCCCTGACAAACAACATGCTACAAACAAGTTCAGTGGAGGAACTCAGAAGCTTTTAAAAGTGCATTGAAGACCGAATTTAACAAACTAATGCCAATGTCATCATGATGGGTTGGTTGGAGCATACAAGGTGAAAGTGATCGTGAACATGTATACAAGTGCACTAAAGATGAAACCGAGCTACATTCAAGCACATGCAATGTACAGCTCACACCTATCATTCTACCGAGCCAGAAAGTCCCTAACTAAACAATCATAGCTATCATAGGTATTAAGCATGCAAAAGGATAAAATACTTCAAGGAAGAAAAACATCCCCACACCTAAAGTCATATATTGCCCTCAATGTACCTAAGTCAGCAGAGAAAAATGGGGAATGATAAAAAATAAGCACAGAAATGGGGTAAAGACACTTCCCTGATTCCCTGGTGTGATTCCAAATTGCTCCACATGGATCAGGGGCATACCACATAATGAGGGCGAAAAGTACAAGCTTCACAAAATTAATGATCCTGAAAACAACAAGAAGCCTATCATCATTCACAATTTTTTTTTAGAGGGGGAAATGGAAATAAAATACGAGAGAGAGAGCGCCAACAGAAACAAAATAGGAGCATAGTAGGGGAAAGGCCCTAGCTAGCTCAAAAGTACAAGTCTGAACAACACACAACAAACAAAGATAGAACAGAAGAACAAATACAAAATACACAAAAGTATGTCATGGGTCTATGAAGATGGAGGAAATGATGATGCAGCAGAAGTACTTACAAGCAAAGAAAGCACCAAAAGAATGAAAAAATTTCAAGACAATGCCAGTGCTACAGTAAATTCGAAAAAATTTTCAAGAACTTTGCTTGCAAAAGTAGCCAAAAATTCTACAAATCAAGGAAAAATTCTTGATAATCATTAAGCATTCATTCAACAACAAAAATCAAAGAAACTTCACCCACTAAAGCATGAAAAGCTCAATGTTTTGAGTGAAAGAACAAACCTTCAACCAAGAGTAAGATGAGCAAATATAATGGTTGGATCCGGCAAAAATCTTGCTCAAACTCCAATTTTATGTCACTAAAATGGAGAAGAGGGGGAGAAGAGCAAACTAGAGCAAAAAAAATGAAGGAAAACGGTGGAGAAATGAGGGAGAAAAGGGTAGAAGAGTGGAGAAGATGAATGAATAGTGTGCTGCCCTAAGTCCTTAAGTACCCTTCACTCGGGTGGTCTTGCCGACCATCCTTGCAGCCGCAAGGATGGTCCTCAAGACCCTCGGGATGAGTCTTGAGGGGCATCCTTGCGACCACAAGGATGGTCCTCAATACTCACTGGATGAGTCCCGAGGGGCATCCTTGCGGCCGCAAGGATGGTCCTCGGGATTTTCCTGACGCACGTCGATTCTCCACGCGTTGCACACTTTGTTTATGATTAAAACCATGAAAAATAAAGCCGGAAACATCGACAAAACACTCAAAACAACATCAAGATTGCATCAAAAACAAGAATTACTCAAAGACCACATGACAAATAAGAGAATATGAAGGCTAATTAGCTAAGAAAAATGATGAAAACACAAAAACAACCAAACCACATTAAAAGTACAAGTTAAACACACAAACACAAATGAGATAAATAATACGAGGAATGAAATGAACTTTGGTTGCATCCCAAGAAGCGCTTGTTTAACATCGTTAGCTTGACGTGCATTACCTCAAACGATCATGGTGGAACAAATGGATGGAAGTTACCTTGAGCCCTTGGAGTTGTGTTTCCACTTGGAAAATTCAATGAAAGGCATGAGAAAACTTTAAATTTACCATGGTTTCCAAAGAATAAATGTTCAACTTCATCCGGGTGTAATGTGGACAACTTTTTCTCCACTTTTTGTTTCTCCTTCGATTTTCTCCAAATCTTCTTAACACCCTTAATTTTCTTGCCATTGAGTGGTGAATTACCCTCCACTTGATTAATTTGTTGTGTTGGTGGAGGGGGAAGTTCTTCCTCGGCATCTTGGCATGGGAACTCATCCAAGTACTCATCCAAAGGGTTTAAGGCAAGCACCTCCTGCACACAATCAGAAATAATCTCATCAGTAGTATCAGTGAAGTACAGTTTGTCATCATGATCAAGTGTGTGCTTTATTGCTTTCAGGGAGGGTGAAGACCACTTGCTCATCTCCGAACCTCAAGGACATCTTGCCCTCTTTAACATCAATTAGAGCACCTGAAGTATTAAGGAATGAACGTCCAAGGATCAAGGGAACCTCAACATCATCATCCACATCTAGAATCACAAAATCTACAGGAATGATGAGTTTGTCAACTCTAACAAGGACGTCTTCGACTACCCCTCGAGGCCTTCGCACTTATCTATCAGCAAGCTGCAATGTCATTCTTGGGGGCCTTAGGTCTTCTAATCCCAGTTTTAAGAACAAGTCGTATGGCATTACATTTATGCTAGCCCCAGAATCGGCTAGAGCATGCTCCGTCATTCCTTCACCAAGTACACAAGGAATTACAAAACTACTCGGATCCTTTAACTTTTGTGGCAGCTTTTTCTCTAGAATAGCCGAGCAGTTCCCAGTAAGTGCAACTATGCCCTGATCCTCTAACTTTCTCTTATTAGTGAGCAACTCCTTCAAAAACTTGGCATACTTTGGCATTTGAGCCAGTGCCTCAATGATTGGAATATTTATGTGAAGTTGTTTGAAGATATTGAGAACTTTCTTGAATTGGGCCTCATCCTTATCTTGTTTGAGTCTCGAGGGGTACGGTATCACTGGCTTGTATTCGTACCCCCTTGAAATGTTAGGATTGGGCGAGTCTTCAACAAGTTTCCTCCCGTTGTCCTTGCATGCATGTTCATCCAAATTAGGGTCTTCCCGGACGGTTACCCCATCATTGGGAGCACTTGGGATCTCTTTTTCCCTTGCTTCCAACTGTCTCCTACTTCTCAAAGTAACAGCTTGTAATTGTTCCCTTGGGTTGCATTCGGTGTTGCTCGGCAAACTCCCCGAGGATCGTTCAGCTTAACCACGAGCAAGCTGTCCCACTTGGTTTTCTAGAGATTGGATGGACGCTTGAACATTTTTTAGTATGGCACCGAATTCATCAAGTTTCTTTTCATTCTGCGTGAAACGTGCCTCTGTGCCAAGCATGAATCTTGCCAAGACATCCTCCGTGGAGAGTTTCTTCTCTTGTGAAGGAGGAACATGGTATTGGTTTCCCTGAAATGGTGGAGGCTTGTACTGAGATTGGCCTTGATTCCAAGAGGGATTTGACGAGCCTCTCCAACCATAATTGTAAGTGTTACCAAATTGGTTCCCTGGTCCTCGTGGTCCACCCCCAACATAATCAACTGTTTCTACAGGAGGTGATGGGGCAACAAAAATAGGACATTGTGATGTTGCATGCCTAGCCCCACAAGTGTCACATGACAAAACGGCCTTGGAATCCGAACTGGACACCAACCTCAGCTGGTCAACTACTCGTGCTAGGGCATCATGCTTCGAATTCTCCTCAACGATATGCTTCGTCAAGGCATTAATCTTCGCAGCCAATGCTTTGGATTCATTCACCTCATACAGCCCTGAAGCCCTTGGAGGCTTCTGTCTAGCGCTCCAATGACACTCGTTGCTGGACATATTCTCAATTAATTCCTTGGCCTCTTCAGGAAGCTTGTTGCTTAAAGAACCACCTGCCGCTGCATCAATAAGCTACCTAGTAGCATAGTTCAGCCCGTTACACAACATCTGTACTCTCATCCACGCAGGGAAGCCATGATGTGGACACTTGCAAAGAAGATCCTTAAATCGTTCATGGGCTTCAAATAGTGTCTCACTATCACCTTGCCTGAAAGATGATATCTCCTGTCTCAATCTTGCAGCCTTGCTTGGAGGAAAATATCGGGCTAGGAACTTCTTGACCATTTCCTTCCAAGTGGTGATGGACCCCGGAGCTAAGGATGTGAGCCATCTGTATGCTGCACCTCTCAAGCTAAACAGGAACAACCTCAGTCTGATGGCATCATATGACACTGAATTGATCTTGAAAGTGGAGCAGATTTGAAGGAACCGAGCAAGATGGGCATTGGGATCCTCATCCGCTAGACCATCAAATTGTACTGAATTCTGAATCATCCCTATGGTACTCGCCTTAATTTCAAAGTTATTAGCCGGAACGGTTGGTACTTGGACACTAAATTCTTCTCCGGTGTACTGTGGCCTTTCATATTCCGATAGGGTCTTCCTAGGCTCCTCCATGACTGATGGTTCACATGACTCAACCCGAACCTCTTGTTGTCTAGAACTTTCTGCTGCTTCTCTCAATCTTTGATGCAAAGTTCTTTCTATCTCGTTATCGGGTTCAGTCAAGTTTGCTTGACTAGCTCGTGTCATAAGATGTGTACCTACATGAATTAAGGAGTCAAGAAGTTAGTTAATAGTAAGCACACAAAGATGGGTAATTACAAATGATCATCAACCAGAAACATAAAAGACAAACAAAACAAAAGTGCAAAAACAAATGAAAAAGAAAAGGCTAAATCAACAAGTGTAAAGCTTTCCAAATATTCCTCAGTGATTGGTCCCCGGCAACGGCGCCAAAAACATGATCGACACGAAGTGTGTACATCGGCAAGCACACGGGGTCATCAAGTAATAAACAACTCGCACACGCGCGAATGGGTCATATTGCTAAGGGGCCTGAGGAGCTACCCTACTCACTTCTTACCTGTTGTTTAGCTCACCGATTCCAATATAAGAGAAAAGAAGAAAAGAAAGCGAAACGAAAAGCGAAATGAAATCTTAAGAAGTACGAAACAAGTAAAATACGGAAGATGCCCAAGGTTGGAAAACGGTCACGGATGCGGATTCCCAAGGGGGCTACTATAGTGAGTAGGAAATTGAGTAATAAAGCACGTGGCTAGTTGGACCGAGAAAACCAAGACCTAGGTCAACCCGATGGTCACGGCAATTGACCCCTAACCCGGTGCAAGTGTTGAGCGCGGAATCTCTTCCACCCAACTTCCCACACGGTTGAAAGGAGAATGTAAGTTTTCACAAGTTAGGGTGGAAACACAAGTAGTTTTCAACCCTAGGATTGGAGGGGTATTAATACCCGATGGTCACGTCATATTTATACAATGAACCCTTCCTAGTTTGGTGGAGTCTAGCACTAAGGCAATGGTCATGCTACAAAGTGCTACCAAGAATTTGATACATCACTCAATCAAATGTACCAAAACAAGCAAGAACACCAAACAAGGATCACAACAAGCCAAACATGCATAAACTACTCAAACAATCCAAAACATCACAAGTTCACCCCCTAGGTTCACCTACATCCGGTGACCTAGGGGTTTAGTTGTTCATCTTCAACAAGAAAACCAAATAATCCATACAAACAACTAAAGTAAACATGAGGAACACTCCCTCAAATGATGAAGGTCGAATGACGCAAGAATCCCCGGAGAAAGCCTTCCAAAGACGCCACTCGAAGGGGTGGCTTCCCGTTGTCTTCAACCTCCAAGCAATGATGCCCTAGAAGTAGATCCTCCTCGTTCTTGCTCTCCCCACCAAGAAAATGCTCGGATTTCCTCCTTTTTGCCCTCCTAAAGCTTGGGTTCAATTGATGTGGAAGTGTTCTCCAAACCCTAGCTGGCCTTGTCCCCCGAAGAAGAAGAAAAATCAAGAATAAGATGCCCAAAAATGCCCTTCAAGACCTTATAAGTGCCCAGATCCCGACCGGTAAACGGGTCAATATACCGGCCGTATACCGACCCCTCGGGAATTTCAGTTGATACCGCTACAGTATTGTGCTACAATAATCCCGGCCCCCGGAAACGCCGTTTTGATGCCGACTTCATCCCCAATCGCGTCGCCGAGGTACGAAGGCTTCAAAAGGCCCTGAAATGCAGAAATACTACAATTTAGACCAAAAAGGCATTTATTCAACAAATAAATATAAAGAATAATATAGAACAAATACATACAAAATGCATACTTTTAGACGTTTATCAGTCAACTATGCCTAACTCTATTCATGTCCCGGAGGAGAGATTAAATAATCTTTCAACCTCGCACTCGAATAAAGTTGGAATGAGCTCTAGGGATTCCAGGTGATAAATCTCTTCCTAATTATAGACCTAACCCTTTGGTCCAGGCGGAAGGTCCCTAACCACAATTAAGCCCTAGATACTAAGATCCCCTCAACGCTTCACTCTGCTGCATGCGCAACTAAGCCCCAGCGGAGATTCATCCCTTAGACTATTCACTCTATTATAGCCACAAAGAACTCAAGTAACGGAGGTAGAATCTATCACGTCGGAGGGGAAAGGGGACGCTCTTGTACCTCTCGACTCACTCTCTCAACCCTCTCCAACCTAGCTTTGTCTAACGCTCGTGGTGTGTCACTCACTCACAAGGTTACTAACAAGAACTCTCAATCCTAGTGTCACTCTAGGGGAAATGTTCATAAAATCAAGCATTCAAGGTTGGAACTCACAATAAACATCAATTTGTTGAAAGCATAATAAAGAAGTTCAATGAAATGAATACATCCCAGGGTTCACAATCACCCAAGTACCCACTAGGTGTTTAGCTCTCCATGGAGCTAAGTACAATCAAAGAAATTAAATGTAAAATCAATGAATCCATAAAGAAACCCCCTCGATGGTCATGTCGATGGTCTTGTGGAGAGTCCTCTACTCGTCGCAAGGGATCCTTTGTCCGGCCTAGGATACACCTCATAGGATCGATGCCGACGAAAGCTCTCCCAATAACCTTCTTCCAAATGACGCACGATGTCAGAGCCGTAGAACCTCTTCAAAAACCTAGCCAATACCCCTCAAAACCCTAGTTGAAGCCCTCTCGCAAGTTGGGGAAAAGATGGAGAAAAGAATATCAAAATCGGGGCTGAATCGGCTTTAAATAGGGCTGGAATTAGGCGATTCGATGGGCGTGGACGGTACATGCGCCCGTGCGGAATTTCCACACTGCCATGGATAATTTCCACAAGCCCATGTGGATTCTCTGTTTCTCTGATTTCTCGGCCGGCTGGGAACAGTGTTGCTACAGTACATGCTCCATTGTTTCTGCAGTGCTTTGCTACAGTCTTCAACCTGAATAACTTCCCAATTGCATATTTTCATTGGGGTAACACAAACGGGCACACATTTACGTCGTGAATCACTTGCTTCTTCAATGATATACATGTTGGTGGAGCTCTCGTTCTTATGTGCATAAATCAGAATGATCGAGTGTGACTGCCTTTGTGCTCCTCCAAATGGATGTCCTCACTCGAATGCGATGAGGTTGGCACACACTCTAGCATCTCACACCTGACCTATGTCTTCGCGTTTGAACCTTAGCGAGATTTCCTCCAAAATAGGTGCATTATGATCCACATTGGCCTATTTCCTTCATACTCGGCCTCACAACCCTACCTGCATAAAAGTAACATAAAAACACACATATTAGTGTAAAAACCTAAGAAAAGTAATGCTCAACATAAGGAATGAACACTTCGCATTCATATCGCACAAGCACTTATCAGTAATCTTGTGAGTGAGTGATACACCACGAGCATTAGATAAAGCTAGGTTGGAGAGTTTTGAGAGGGTGAGTCGAGAGGTATAGGAGCGTCCCCTTTCCCCTCCGACGTGATAGATGCTACCTCCGTTCCTCGAGTTCTTTGCGGCTATAATAGAGTGAATGGTCTAAGGGATGATCCTCCGCTGGGGCCTAGTTGCGCGTTGAGGTAATCTTAGTATCTAGGGCTTAATTGTGGTTAGGGACCTTCCACCTGGGCCAAAGTGTTAGGTCTATAATTAGTAAGATATTTATCACTTGGAATCCCTAGAGCTCATTGCAACTCTATTCGAGTGCAAGGTTGAGAGGTTATCTAATCTCTCCTCCGGGACATGTATAGAGTTAGGCATAGTTGACCTTAGGTTTGGGACTATGTATTTAAGGATTTCCACGACTCACCTTTGCATCGATTTGGAAGCATAATAGAGGGTTCTTGCACTTGAAACGATTGTCCTAGGTGGAGCATTATCCGAGCACCCCATCCTTATCGATTGCCTTACCTCCTCCTTTACTCATGCTTTCTTACTCGTTGTTCTTACTTTTGAAAATTGAATTATTGTCTCACTTATCACTACTGATCTTTCATATAGCTAAGAAGCGGATTAAGTGTTTTTATTCCCTATTCCATATGGATTCGATACCCGTTCATCCGGGATTATTACTTCGACAAACCCATGCACTTGTGAGATATACGCAAGGGGACCTTGTCACTAATTGTAAGGAAAGAACACTTCGCATTCTTATCACACAAGCACTTATCATTGGCACACATTCTGGCATCTTGAACCCAACTTATGTCTTCGCGTTTGATCCTTCTCAAAATTTCCTCCAAATGGTGCATTCATGATCTACATTGGCTTCTTTCTCTAACATTCGTCTTCACAACGCTGTATGTATGAAAGTAACATAAATGCACACATATTAGTGCTAAAACCTGATACAAGTAATGCTCATTATAAGGAAAGAATACTTCGCATTATTATCACACAAGCACCTATCAAACTCCCCCATACTTAAGCTTTTGCTTGTTCTCAAGCAAAAATTAAAACATTGAGGCATAGATGAAGGAAATATTAGAAGTGCTTGGCCTTAGGTTCACCAAACCATACAAAGAGAGCATTCTACAAATAAAGGAAGTTTCAACATTAAATACAAAAAATTAATGCTCTAGATAAAAACTTGAATAAAAAATGACAACAAACCTGAAATCGTGTAAGTGTGTGTAAACTCACTCAAGTCAACCCAAGATATACTCCTCAAAGTTTTAAGTAAAAGGGACTTATTTTTCTACAAAAAGTAACGAAAATTTGAAAAGAAGGTAGTAGCTTAACACATCCTCTAAGGTAGCCCTTCCAAAGCGGCTGCTAAGGTGGCTTTAACAATTTTGAGGTGGTAGCTCTTTCCATTGGGATGGTCACTTTCACTCATCCCAAGAGATATCTCTTTCTCTCATTAGAGTATAGCTAGTATCTGACTTATAAGAGTAGCTTCATACTCAGTAGGTGGTAGCTCTTTCCACCCAACAAGCACAACTAAACAATGAAACTATATTGTTCTTTCTTTTCCTTTTTCCATTGTTTTCAAAATTAACAAAAGACACAATTATAACTAGTCCCTTTAACATCAAACTTGAGTTTCTAAAAGAGTTTAAAGAGTTTGTAGTGTAACAAGTGTGAATCAGGTAAAAATTACTAGAAATTCAAGTAAAAACTAGAGCATGAGAACATTCAATGTTAAAAATTCTCCTAAACTCAAGAATACAATCATTGAAACCAAGATGAACCACCATTGGCTATGTGAGCATGCATAACAATCAAACTAATATAAAAGATATGTGCATTATGAAACTCCCCCCACTTAAGTTGTACGTTGTCCCCAATGTACACATGCAAGCTCACACATCATATATATATCAATCAAAAACATATGTCGGAGAAGCAATCAAAACAATACTCCCCTGACTCCTAGTGATGCATTTGATGGATCTAAATCCTTGGGAGTGATGTTCCAACAGGTTGTGAAGCACACAGGGCCAAGTGCCTAAGCACCTTAGCCATGTCCATGACAAGCTCTCAATTCCCATACTGACAAGACCATCTACACGCATACACGAGGGGGTTCAATAAAGCTCAATAAAACAAAACCAACTCGAGTATATGAAACATAAGATAATGAGTACAACTCGAGACAACAAAATGAAAATAAACATAGAAGGAAAGTCCTTTCTGAGTATACAAGTCCAAAATAAAATGCAGAAGTAAAGGAATGAAAAGTGTAGTAAAATGTCAGTGTCATCAAGTCCCTCCTCCACTGCTGATGCTGGCGTCAGATCAAAGGGTGCCGGTGGAGGTTTGCTAATCAGTAGCTGCTGTAACACGTCGAAACAAGCCACCATCTCGGTATATTGTACTGACTCTATCACCCGAATCTTGATGATCTCAGACTACAGTACACTTACAGTGTTCTCAAGCTTCTCAATATGTTCATAGTGTCCTGAATGGGTACTCAGACGCCCTGAGGTCTCGGTCACCGTCGGCGCGGAATCCCCCACTACATCCCCTCCACCCTCGGTGCTCTCAGTGGTGGATGTAACAAAAATGTGAACTCCAAGACCATATCTACGCACTACTCCCATCATCCTGAGAGTATCGAGTCCAAGCGGAGAATGAATAACTGTCTTTTCAGTATCCCGAATAGCATCCACGAGGCCCATCCCCAGAATAATTCTAGTGATGTAAGGACTAGTAAATAATACTCCCACTCTCACATTCTCACTCGGGTATCATAGATAGTCGGCCACAATGTGCCCCAAGTGAATCGGCACAATCCTGACAATGGAATACAAATAAAGTAACCCTACTGGACCAAAACACCCATGTTGTCGCCACAGCCATCCTCATATCTACTAAGGATGGGGAATAAATACCTGTAGTGCAGCTGAGATAAACATGTAGCCTTGGGAACTCCCGGTTCATACTGTCTCTGTACACACAAGGCTTGGTAAGCTTGCCGTGGGGTTAAGATGCCAGGGTAATCAATAGGCAAGTGTCCATACTCCTCAGTATCTGTATATGTCTCGTCATACAAGCCCATAGAAAATGAAAACTTAGTGACACTCAAAGTAAAATGATGTCCAAACACTCTGAGATGTATGACATCAGTGATGTTAAATCTCCTATATGGCTGCTCGAACACAAAAGACGGCAGTACTTCTAGTGTCAGTGGGCAGATAACTGGCTCTCATATCGACAATAATCTCCACCAGCTTACTATGGCCATTAGCGTGTCAATTTACTAGCCAAATCATCACCTCGCTAGACCTCACTTAACACACTCAAGCCAACGGACCGGGATTGTCCAAACCTAAGCCTCGATAGTCACTCGAATCTAGCCTGATACTCAGGATTCGAGAACTCAATATGTGCCAACTCAGGTGAAGTCTTTCTAGGACGCTTCCACTCTTGGTTTTTTGAGCACGGTGCTATACCGGCAATAAGTGATGAAGAAACGATCAAAGAAGCTCAGAAAAAAATACTGCAGAATTCCACACGGGTCTGTGGAAATTACCCACACCAGTGTGCATCTACGGGGCGTCGAATCCGCACGGTTGCACATGAATTCTCCAAAAATAAAACTTTAAATCACAATTAAACACTTTCTAAACATGCATAAACCATTATAGCGTGAAAATTGTTGCAACTCAAGACTTTTAATCCACTAAAAACAAGGATTGGCAAATGAGAGAGAGATTAAAAGAATTAATGATGATATGGGTATAAAAACTTCGAATTCGGCGTAGGAATTGACTGGAAATCCCTATAAAACAGTGGTGAGAGGTCGGGAAATTGATTAAGAGTGGTTTTTTGAGTGATTGGAAATGAAGGAGAAGAGAATTCAAGAAGATTTTAAAGAAAAACTCGTGCCTCTTGGAATTCTGCGCATCCACACAGGCGTGTGGAAATTACCCACGCCCGTGTGCCTATACCAGAGAGACTCACAAGGGCAAACAAACGCCCTTGTGCGCTCTTTGGATGGCACTCTATGTCTCTAAAAGCATACACATGGGCGTGCGGAAAATATCCACGCCCATGCGCCTGACCCACAGGAGCAGCCGCACGCCCTGTGGCTTCTCTATACAACCGAGAAAAATCACTAAGTGTCTGAATGGGTGTGGAAATTCACAGGTCCAACTCACAGGGGCAAGCACATGCCCCTGTGTCTTTTCGGGATGGAGAAGAGCTCTTTTGCAGAGATCCACACGGGCGTGCGGGAAGTACTTATGCTCGTGCGTTTGTCATAGGTTCACAGACAGGGGCGAGTCCACGCCCCTGTGTGCTCTCCAGATAAATTGCTAAGTCTCTGCAGGAAAATACACGCCCGTGCGGTAATTACCCACGGCCGTGTTGAAGTCACAAGGTCGCTCACAGGGGTGCGTCCACGCCCCTGTGTCTTCTCTTGATGAGCTCGCAATACAAATCCACGGGCATGTGGAATTCCCACATGCCTGTGCGTTTTCCCTGGTTGCCTTAGAAAACTCTGCAAGCTCTGTAGAAAATTTTTGAACATGTATACACACTCAGAGCCGGCCCTATTATGCAAAATACACCAGCGAAAAGCATGAGAAACTAGCTCGAGCGACCAAAACTTCGCCAAGTCCACATGAAAACACACGATGACATTAAGAGTCCACAATAAAATCACAGCAAAAGCAATTTAAGATCAAGACACCAACACTCAACACTTTATTCATGCAAATACTATACTAACAACTAAGAAAATAGTAAACACTTGGGTTGCCTCCCATGAAACGCTTGTTTAACATCACTAAGCTTGACGTACCTTGCCTTACCTCACGGGGGTTCATAGATGAAGGTTGCCCTCTTGCCCATAGCTTGAAAGCATGATGAGAAAAGTCTCTTGAAGGTAGAGGGGGAATTATCAAGCTTGGTACCAACTAGTAGAGGTTCATACAACTTGTTCGGTTCACGCACTCTAGATGCCACTCTATGTCTCTTAAAACATACACACGGGCGTGCGGAAAAATATCCACACCCATGCGTCTGACCCACAGGAGCAGCCGCACGCCCCTATGGCTTCTGTGTACAACCAAGAAAAATCACTAAGTGTTACCCACACCCATGCGGAAATTCATCATGCGCATGGACATTCACAGGTCTAACTCATAGGGGCAAGCGCACGACCCTGTGTATTCTCGGGATGGAGAAGAGCTCTTCTGTAGAGATCCACACCGGCGTGCGGGAAGTACCTACGCTCGTGCATTTGTCACAGGTTTGCCCACAAGGGCGATTCCACGCCTGGTGCTCGGGATAAATTGCTAAGTCTCTACAAGGAAACACACCCGTATGAAAATTACCCACGGGCGCATGGAAGTTACAGCACGTCGCTGTGGGCACGCCCATGCCCCCGTGTCT